>NW_017259317.1:928292-933074 GCF_001594045.1 Atta colombica
ACAGAATCATTGTCGCAATCCCAAAGTGTTAATCCAGTTTGATGAATGCTTCATAATGGCAGTCATAGACCTTCATTATATGATCATCGGTTAAATATAAAACAAAAGTCCAAGAAAAAATCAGCTTTATGGGAAGAAATAAAAAATACAATTGGTGATATGTAGTTAAAAATTAAAATTTGTTTTTATCAGATTTTAGAAATATAGCTATTAAATATGTAGAAAAATTATCCTCTAATAAATGATATTTAAATTATATAATTATAAGATTTATAATTATAATTATATTTAATGTTAAACAGGTAATATGAGCATCAAAGATTTGTAAAAACGATGGAAATATCGTGATTACATTAGAATTAGGAAAAAAATGAAAGAATATGTACCAAGTGTCTTCTGCAAATTTTAAAAATACTTACAGATTTTTTGAGCTAATGAGACCATTAGATATGCTTCAAAGTAAATCGTAATATTGCAATGAAGAATATAATTTTGCATTAAATTTTACATATTACAGAATTAGTAATGTATACAATTAATTATTAAAAAATTCACGAAATTGAAAATTAAAATATTACAAATTAAAAAGATAGAGTACAGTATGTGTATTATAGGCTGTATTCCAAAATTGACTGTCAGTACTGAAAATCTATAGTGCATGTAACATAAACTACAGTTATAATATTAAATTTAATACAAATATTAATAAAGGAAAATAACTAAAATTATATACTCTTTTAAACTTAAATTATAAACTTTATTTTCATAATAAATATTTTTTCCATGATAAATATATTCAGTGCTGGCAATAAATTTGGAACACAGCCAGTATATCTTAAAATATTATTTTACAGAACAATAAGTACATTATCGAACGAAGTTGAAATATCTTTAAATGAAAATACAGTCTCCAGTAAATCTATGTCTATGCAACTAAGTCCATCTTCTGCTTCGTTCAATATAGAAAATAGATCTAAACAGATTCCTAATCAGATTGCTCAGACACTTCAAATAATACGTATCCTCAATGAATGATATATATTATTCAAATGATACGTAATGATTTGTATCATCAAACATACCATTTGAAATATCAACTCCAGTTACAAGTTGTGTGTGTCTAAAACACTGAAGCCTATTTTGAAAACTAATAAAAGTATATAATTAAATGTATATTCCATTAAGCTGTGATCAATTTAAAGTTCTAATATCTATTTTTAATTACAGAACAAAAACATAATGATTCAGATCATTGGTTCCAATTACTGCTGGTAATGGTACTTGTAGAGAATTTTCTTCCAGTGAAGTATATAATTTGCTATTTCGAAACACTCCACCATCACTCTGCCGTCCTTCTGCTCCAATATCTACGAAAGTAAACCAATATTTTGCATCACAAACAGTAAACAAATTGATACTGTTAACTCTTGTAGTTAAATGAAGTAGTAAAATGAAGATCCACTATTTAGAGCCTATACAAAGATAATATATATAAGAAAAAATTAATCTTTTAATATATTATATAATAAAATTAATTTAACTTTAGAAAATAATTCACATGTATATGGATTATGTTATATTTTTCGTCTATTGCTCCTATACAGTTCGAAAAATCTCAATTTTCTTCAAATTCGTTTGCTATTTTTTTCCACAAATCTTTGCTGGATTGCTCAAAAATTTTATCCTTTAATTCAATCCAAATTGCTTCGCACGTTTCGGACACAATTTTTGAAATTGTATTATGTCTTATTCAAAATGCATAGGAAAGAGATCTCATGCTATCTTCTGAAACGTAGACATATTTCTAATATTTAGAGGTATATTTGCTTTTCGAACACATTCTTGCTTTAATGTATAGCTTAATAGCAATAAGTCAAATTTGTCAAAAATCTTTATCATACAAAAGTAATTGATGAATTTCTCATCATTATAAAAATGTAACTCTCTTATGAGATTATTATTTACTCCATATCATTTTCTATTATCGGTTGAAAAAATTGGATGAACCAATACTTTCGAAATATTTTCGTTTTCGCACTTTATTTTTATTTTTATGTTTATTTAATAAATATATTTAATAAATATAGAGCACTAATCAGTTTCTTTAATTTAATCTCTGTTGCTGAACGATTTCTGATATTTTTTTACGGAAATCAATAATGAACAGTGCTAACTGATCAAAATTCATTTTTTATAAATTTCAATGAGAAAATTTCAATGAGAGAAATTGCAATTTTCAGAAACTGTATACAATGAACGCATTTACATACATAAATGAATGTGCGTGTGCTGCATTACGCAAAACTCATTTCTATATGCCCCATGGAGCGTATTACAAACTCGCATAATCAATAACCTACCATCTTTGGTATTTTTATTGAAATAGTCTAAAAGAATATAAAGATATGATTGGTTATCGTGTACGCCAATTTTCTTGCGTACTGGGACATATGGAAATTAAATTCCACATAACAAAAAAGGTGTAATAAAGGCTTAACAACTTGAAAAACGCATACTGGTCCCTGATTGGTTACGCGATACGCGTTACATGGAAAATCTATGCCATGGGACAGCATCCTGGGCCATTCTACGAATTCGTACGGTGCGGCTTTACCGCATATTGGCTTATGGCTCCTATACACTCGACGCGGAAACGCTTATCGCAGCAAAATGAGACGCCGTAATCAATGAATGAGGTAATACAGAAGGAGGCTTATTGACTACCGCACACACAATTTGCCGCGCGCGCAAGCGTTTCCGCGTTCAGTGTGCAAAAGTTCAGTGTGCATTAGACGTTTCTTTTTTTAATTCGAAAACTACAGCGATTATCTCAAAATGGTATCAGACTTTTTTGTTCCATTATATGCCCCAAATGCAGCTCCGACCATATTTCTGAGGCCCTGTATATAATAATAAAATTAATAATAATAAAATTTTATTAACATCTTTTCTCACATATCGTTCTCATCTTTCTTATCTTTCTTGTCTCTTTCTCTTTATTTTCTCTCTCTCTCTCTCTCTCTCTCTCTCTCTCTCTCTCTCTCTCTCTCTCTCTCTCTCTCTTTCTTTGGTAAATTTTACTTGTTTGGTAAATCTGGCAATCCGCACATGTAATTGAATAATCTTGCTACTTATCCAACAGATAAAATTTACTAAAAGGTGAAACAATCGAGCTTAAGTTTTTCATGATTTTGTAGCATTTAAGTGCCAAAATGTATATGCCATCGCAAATTTATGTCCGTATTCATAATCAAATATTATACTTAAGGCTTCCTTAAATATAAGGCCTGATTATGAATACGAATAATATACTCGGATTTCTTTCATTTCTTCTTGTAGACTATCCTTATCCAAGACACAATGCGAGGGAATAGCGATAGCGATAGGAATAACACAATTTCAATCTATTAGAAATCAGATATATCGAAATATACAGTTTCTGATAGATTGAAATCATATTATTTTCGCTATCTTAGGTTTAAGGATAGAGTCCGAGTATATTATTCGTATTCATAGTTAGGCCTTATATTTAAGACTTCCTTAAATTTATCTTTAGATACTCTATAAATTATTTCATGATTTTATGAACGCATTTATTCGGCAAATTTAACTTTTATTACAAAAATACATATACATATCAAAAAGAAATTGTCCGCAGCTTACAAGTAAGCTAATCAATTAGTAAGCTGATCAATTAATTTTAAAAAAAATTACAATTTTGAAAGTGGAATTGTGTCAAATTAAAAGCTTTGTTAAAGATTTGACAATAATCTAACTTAAAACGTTTAACTTATTAGACATTCGGACAATGTTGTTAGCATAAAAGACACATAATTAATAAAAATATGTACTAGATTGTATTGTACTAGAGATGAGTAGGAAGATAGACCATGCCAAAGAGAGTCTTGACTGCAATAATTTTTCATTTTTTACATTCTTTTACAACTGTAGCAAAGTCTCTTCTAACTATTGTACATACGCGCTTCGCGCACACGCAACTCATTTTTATGGAATTGTGTTTAATATTTTATATCTTAATAATTGGCAAATTATTGTTTTCAGTCGCGTGATTTCCTTGTGGCTTTCTAGTTTTCTAAAAATTATATTTTGTTCCTCTCGAGTAGGTGGAAATGTAATATATTGTGGCAATAAATTTTTCACGATTAAATTGCACATTTCGTGTATAATTTGATTCACAGAAGGTTGGTTAGGGATATTGAAAAATTTACTCCAACACAATTTTGAAATGAACTAGTTGTCATAAATACAGTTAATATGTTTTTTAACAATACCTATTATATTCTTCTTCAATTGAAAGTCAAATATATAAAATATATAAAATATCGACGTTCATTATATATACAAATAATGGAAATACTTTTTATTTGACAAATTGTAATGCTTATAACTTTACGTAATATTTTTACAGATAATTTCTTGCTAGTCGTAAGATTCATGAGAAATCTTAAGCATTTACGAATGATCATATGTTTTACGATAACGCGTAGAATTACAACTCTAGTCATAAGTGTTTACAAATCTTACGAGAAACAAGTTACGAGTCTTACAAGTGCTTAGAATTGACTCAAGCTTCTTAGCATCTGGAAATTCATATCGAGATCTTAATTTTGCAGTATGCATAGTTCCTAACACTTTCGTTGATTATTTCTGAGGCATTGAGAGCAATAATCCATGAGTTACAAGATGAATTTATTGAAGTACATGTTTCCCAAAGTTTTATACACTGTTGATTATTTATTATTATTATTATTATTATTATTA
>NW_017259317.1:933174-934240 GCF_001594045.1 Atta colombica
TTATTATTATTATTATAACATATTTATATAACATATTTTTAACAAAAATTGTTTTAGTCCGAACAGTGAAGAAGAATGGACTGAGGTAGAAACTACATTTTATAATTGGTTGTTTCCTCATTGTATTGGAGCACTTGATGACAAGCACATAAATTTTCGTGCTACAAAGAAAAGCGGATTCTTTTACAGAAATTATAAAAATACATGTAGAGATAGTATAATTCTTATGGGCCTTGTTGATGCCATATATAAATTTTTATTTGTTGTAGAAATGGACGGATGAATGATAGTGCAATATTTAGAGACAGTAAGCTAGGTCAGTGTTTAACGAATGGCAGTTTAAATCTTCCTGTATCCTAGCTTTTGAGACAATATGTACCAATGCCTTTCGTCGTAATTGCTGATGATGCTTTTCCCTTGTCGAATAATTTGATAAAATTTTCCGAACGATTTTCTGGATTGACTCAGTGTCAGAGAATTTTTAATTATCTGAGTAGGACACGTAGAATTATAGAAAATGCTTCGGTGTATTAGAAATTCAATTCGATTCAAAATTCTTCTCAATACAATTGTTTTTTCAGTTGACAAAGTTATTATTACTCTTGCATGTTATATTTTACATAATTTCATTTTATCTCGAAAATTATTTGTAAATCATACAGTTGAAAATAATTCTGAAATTGATTATCAAGATCCTCTCATTGATTTAACTGCACAAGAAGACAATAATTCTTGAAGTGCTAAAACAATTAGAGATCATTTTATGAAGTATTTTAATATTATTGGTTCTGTCTATTGATTCTCTTGGCAGAATGAGACAGTGCAAAGAGGAAATTATTAATAAAGGAATAAAAGAAATGTGAGAAAGAATGCTGTTATTGCGAAATGGTAACATTTGTACAATTTAATATAGTTGGAACTTCAATGTGTACATCTTCGAAATAAATAATAAAAAAAATAATAAATAGTTTTAAGTGTTTATAATTATTTATTAATTGTTTATCTTATTTACTTTATTTTTTAATTATTATTTATTGCTATTAAATTATATTTTATTTTTATATTG
>NW_017259317.1:934340-936758 GCF_001594045.1 Atta colombica
TATTTATTTTTCGAAACTACATTTTCATATTCACAAATTTAATAGGATAATATTTTTTAATATTAATCGCTTTAATATTAAACATATTCTTCTTCTCTAATTTTTTAATTAAAAGTTAATTAAATTATTATTTTTCTTAACATTGTCACTAAAATGATATCAGTCATCAGTTTGTCTTATTTTTTCATCTTTAATTTGTTTTATTATTGACGCTACAAATTCCAAGTCAGACCCTTCTCTTGTTCCTTCACTGAAGATGGAAGAATTATTTAAAGAATTATTTTTTCAACAGAATAATTATTTTCAATTAAAATCCGTCGATGTTTCGAGAAATTCGTACTGCAGAAAAAAATTGCCTTACGACGATGAAGCCTTGCCTAGAGATTTGTCAGATAAATTTTGAGACTGTGATTCAATATTTTTCCATTGTGTGTTTTCATTTAGAGATTCCTGTGAATTCTAATTTGTCTTCAAGAATTTCATCATCTATATTTTGACTTATCACTTTTGAAATATTATCCAGAGGTGAAATGCTTGAATCAGTCTAAAATAAATGATAAAGAATAAACATATATCTTTGAACTATATCTTTATACATGTTAATATTTTGTTTGATTGTTATGTTACTTTTTTCTTGATTCCACTTATTCTTGTAGAAATACTTTTTTGTGGAACAAAATGTTCTTCTAAAAATGTGAGCATCTCAAAATACCGAAGATTTGGATTATAAATCTAAAATGGAAAGAGTAAGATTTAGATTGGAATACGAGAATAAAAGATTAAATTAAGAATAGAATATTTACGTCATCTTCTGCTTGTCATGAATGCCTTTTTTTATTTTCGACATTAAAATTATTTTTTAAGGAATGCAATGTATTTATACATTCCTTATAATTTGTGTTTAGACGTACTTTTTGTACTTCATTATTTAGTTTTAGCTCGTTTTAGAGCTTCGTTGCGTAAATGTTTATTGTGATAATTTGGATTTTTAATAGCATATAATGTAAATTCGTTTTTATATGCCTCTATTAATATTATTATTTGATCTTTATTCCATGACATTTTTACTTGAAATCTGACATTTGACAAAAGCTACGAAATTAGCACAATTGTTTCTATTCTGAAGATGCTGTCTGCCCGATTACGTGATCATTTTCAATCTTTTGATTGCTACATGCAAGGAAACAAGCTTGAAATCATGCATAAAAATCATAGATTTTTTTCTTTTTCTGCACTAGGACTGCACTGGAACTGAACTGAACCGAACTAGTGCAAGCTAGAACTGACGAATGGCTTCTGCACACTGGACCAGTGTTGCCAGATACCGACGAAGCCATTTCCCTGTTGCATATGATAATCTCCCTAGTTTTCCCTATTCCCATTTTCCCCAAAATTCTTGTTTATCCAAATTTTTTGCTAATTTCATCTATTTTTCTTAAATTCACAAAATTTTTGTTTTTTTATAAATTTTATTAAAAAAGAATCATAAATTATTTTTTTTATTAATATATCACAATTTGGAATTATAATAAATATGAAGAAACAGAACAGATTTTTGTTACAGGGTAAAATTATTACATTGTTAAATCGTTTTATGAAACTGGCCAATCAGCTGTTCCTCTGGCTCAGAAGAATGGTACGACGTATTGGCCAGTTTTATAAAACAGTTTTTACTAAAACGGTTTTACCAATGCCAATGTAAACATAGTATAAAGGAAAATATATAATAATAAGTGCTATAAATTAATGAATAATATATTTTTGTTGTGCAATATTAGAAAAGTTTTAAAGAAATAAATAATGCGTATGATGTTAACATAGGTCTAAATTTAACTTATTTTCACAAAAAACTTTTTGCCCCTTTTTCATTTTTTTTCTTGTAATTCTTCCTAGGTTTCGAGAAATTCCCTTGCATCTGGCAACACTGCATTAGACGCGGAAACGCTTGCCGACAGAATGTGATGCGGTAGCCAATAAGCTTACAACTCCTAATGTGTTTATTGTTTACCGCGTTTCATTTTGCCGCGCGGCAAGCGTTTTCGCTTACACTTATCCAGTGTACAGGAACTATATGCGTGTAGGTAAATAGAAAACGTTCTAGTGTAAAATGACGTCCCATGTTCCCAATAGTACATAATCCCAATAATACAATTCCTTTCGACATGAGAATCGAGTGTAAGTATATGGTCTTCTCTTGATCTAAAAGACTTTACAATGTGTATATTTTAATACAAAGCATTAAAAATGCAGATATACAATTGAAAACCGTCACAATTCATTAGTTAAAAATCGTAACTATGTATATCAAATTTATAAGGTCAGAAAATGTTATGCTGTATATATAATACATAATAATTAATAACATAACTGAATATTTTAACGATAATTTCTGTTTATTCATTTATAATAATATATATA
>NW_017259317.1:936828-943437 GCF_001594045.1 Atta colombica
TATATATATATATATATATGTATACTTGTGTTTAATTATATAATTTTGTTATAGAGAATTAACTGAAATATTATAATAGGCGAGAAACATAACATAGAACCACTAGTACTTTCTGGAAATAAGGGCATAATTTGTCCAAATGCAGAGAAGACAATCACTCACTCGTAAATTTTATTTTACATATTAGAATATAAGGTCTTATTAAAAATGTTTGCATATACACTGCTAAAAAAATTATGGGATAAAAATCAGCGCAAAAAAAAGCAAATTCAAAGTTATGTTCTTTGCAAAAAATGGTTGCAGAACGATTTTTAAAAAGCATTTTAAAACTTTAAATCTAAATTTTTAACCGCTTCAAATCTTATGTATTTGCAACAAATTTCGCTATAAATTTATCACTAATTTACTCCTTTTTAGCGCTGATTTGAAATGCTCTAGTTAATTTTTTTACAGTGTTATTGGTAGTATTAAAAATAATATATTTTATTGTGTTAATGATGAAATATTTATAAAGGTCTAAATAATTTTTTTTTATATCACACAGAGCTGCTGTTATCATCTATTTTAAATATGTTACAGATCTATTTTACATATTAATGCGAACATGAAAAATGAATATCAATGATGGCAAACAAGCAACATAAAAATCATGAAGCAGAAACATCGTATCAGGAAACATCTGATGAAATTGTGATTGATGATAATATAAGTAAAGAGATTGATAAGAAAATTGTACAATGTTTCAATCAAAGAGAAAAGGAGAGAGAAGAGAAAGAAAGAGAATGTCTTTATCCAATTAAAATAAATTTTGGTATCGATTTTAATCTGGCTAAAATTATTTTTTATATTAAATTCTTTTTAGATCACAAGTAAAAAAGGGAGCAACGGCACGTGTGTTAAACATATTCAAAGAAAGTTAAAATTTATGAATTAACTAAAATAGATGAAGTGAAAAACGTTATAAACTACAATGGAAAATGCAGAGCAACAAAAAGTAAAAGAGTCATATGAAAACTTTGTGAAAGAAACACGCGAGCAATCCATTAAGGCCAATAAATTACGAGAAGATCGCAATAATATTTTGAAAGAATTAATACAAATAACAAAAAAGAAAGGCGATGAAAAATAAATAATATAAACACAATATTTTGAAAAAATACGAAGCCTATATGTATAGTTATAAGATTCGATGTTATTGATTATAAAAAATTATTTTGAATGTTATTCAGATTTATTAAAAATTTAATGAAGTACTTTCGTGTAAAATACTAATATGTTATGTATATATATCACAATGTGTCTGGATTCATCTTTCTTCCTTTTCTCTCCAGGAAGAACTACTAATTACAAAAAATTATTATATTTTAAATGTTATTCAAGTTTACTAAGTTTATTATTAAGTAGTTACATGTGGAACACCTGAACATGTTGCGTCAATATTTATATTATAATAATAATTTCTTTACAATAGTGTGATATTAATAGTTTTTTTATACTCATTTTGTTATAAAAAATGTATGAATAAATATATTTAAAAACACTTTAAGCACATGATATTATATTTATAATATTATGTTCATTATTATATTCATTATATTCATTATTAAATATTATATAATATTCTAACAATACTGTTATCAAAAATGCATTTGGCACTTTACATGTGTAAAGAAAATAAAAACATTGTAGTACATTAAAATGACAAATGTTATAAGAGCAAAAACATGATGATAGTCATAAAGAATTCAGTCATAATGAAAAAAAAAGCATACAAGCAATCCATAAACTAGTAAATTATGACAGGAATGTAATAATATTTTGCAAGAATTGATATAAATATCAAAAATAGTCATTCAAAATATGTAATAATATAATAACAATATAATATAAACTTGTAAAACAGATCCATCATGTCCTTATGATATAAATAAAGTAAACATCAGTGAATTTTATTTCTTCTGCGCGCAAAAAGGATAGAGATTCACTGATGTTGATTTTACTTTTACTATAGAAGCATGTTGGAACTATTTTATAAGTCATTGGTTATATTTAAATTATTTAAAACTCCTTTGATATTTTTTAATGAGTTATTTCATCACATATGTTATTCCGTTTGTCTATATCTGATTCATGTTGTCTTACAGGTTTATTACTCTGTACATGATCTTATGCCTCTATATCTGATTTCTCATTGTTTAGAGGTGCTTCAAATAATTTTAAATCATCCATATTAACTAGATTATGTAAAACGCAATATGAGTGTATAACATGCACCATGCGTGGAATGTCTCTTAAGCTGAAATGATACAATTGGCGAAACTGTTGCTTTAAAATGCCAAGTGCATTTTCAATAACAACTCTACATGAATTTAATTTTTGATTAACAATTCTTTACTTCCATGTCAAATGCCCATTGTCTTTGTATGGAACGACTATTTCTGATAAACAGGGATATGCACTATCTCCTAATAAACAGTATTTATCTAGAATAAAATTGATAACATTGAAATACTGATTACTTTCTAGTTTTGACATTTTTCACTTATTTTCTAATTTCAACAAACCTCCACATAATTCATAAATCGTTATTTAGTGATGAATTTTTAAAGACTCGAGCATCGTGAACGGAATTCGGATATTCAATAAAAACATTCAAAAGTTCCATCTTATGATTAATCATTCCTTGGATATGCAATGAAAAATATTATTTTAAAATATATTTTACAGTTAAGAATCGTCTTTCAATGGTTTATTCTAATATGAGATCCATCTAGTACCTAATAAAGTATATGTAAATAAAACATTTCTAATGAAACATGAATAGAAATATATAAGTACAATATAATACCAATGACATTAGGAAATCCTTTCTCTCGAAGAAAGTAATTTGCAGTTTCTTCTTTTTCCTCTTGTGTAGGATATATATTTTATTATATTAGGTGCTAAAGTCATGATAAACTCTGTGACTCTTGTGATTATGTTATATAAGATACTAATTGCAACTCTGAATCGGCTACATCTCGATAGGCTTTACTTTTATGTCCGACAAATCATGCGCACAAAAGCACAATATATGTTTTTCTGCTGTAATTTTTAAATGTTCCCCTCGATCTGGAAAAGTAACAGACAATAAGCTATATATATATCCCATTTAATTACCCTAGGCAAATATCTTAAAAAATAAGTTTCAGATATTTCAAAGCAGAATAGTTTCGAGGGGAACATTTCAGGTCAAGTTGTTTCTTTTATAAATAGAAGCGCTAAAAGATATAAAAATCACCTTCACTTTTTAAAATGGAATTATGATCTTTTTTATTAATTAATAATTCCTAAAACATAAAAATCTTAAGATGGAGAGCAGAGACTTTTACATAACGCATAACACATAATGCATAAGAAAATGAACCAATCAAAGTCCTTCATTTCCTTCCTTTTTATGACATAAAGGACTCTGATTGTTTTCTTATGTTTCATGTTTTATGTGTTATGCAAAAGTTTGTGCTCCCCGCTTAAGGCTGGAATAAGACTATGTATTGAAGGTTGAGATTAAAATTTGACCAAAATAATGGAAGCTAAAATTCCTTTGTTCTTAGTTAAATTTCTATCTTTAATTTTCAATCTCAATCTTTAACGCATATTCCGGTTAAACCGTGCATATATATTTTTATGACACTCTGTATATGAAAACAGTAATTATAACAATGATTTTCTTTAAGAAACAATAAATTCTTTCCAATTAACCTTCTCTTAGTTTCATTTTTATGTCTAACTTATTTTACAATTAAAAAATATTTATTTACGTAAATATATTTACTTACTTTGAATACATGTAAATATATCAGATACTTTAAATCATCTTAATTAAATCATGTGCTAATGTTCTTCACAATTTAAAATGCATTATGAAATCTTTATTATAATTTATGACAATTTTTTCAATAATGTTCCACTTTTATATGTTTTATTTGTTTCATAAGTCCACATAAAGGATATAATATTTGTATTCTTTCACAATCTAAAAGGTTAACCATGGCAGATTAGATTTTATACTGATTTAAGTGATACTAAGTCTACATACTAAGTCTACATAAAATTTCGTACCATCATTATCTTTAATTGAGAATGTTCCTAATGGTGGAAATGTATTAATATCTTCGTCTTCATCAGATAAATCTACCATTTCCATATAAATAATAAAAGATGCCATTTCATTATAATTCATTATAGTAACCATAGGTCTTTGAAATATTATTTCCCGCTAAAAAATATAATACGGAATTTTATACATATTATACATATATATATATATATATCACATAAAGCTGATATTTTATGTGTTGTACAACGAGATTTTTTAAGTGAATTGGCTACAAGATAAAAAAGTTCTCGGATAAAAGTTCCTGCATAAAAATAAATTTTCAGTGCAAAAATGAAAATAAGAGTAACAATCACCAATGTGACTTTGATCTTAACAAATGTTATCTAGAACAACATTCAAAAGATTTTAGCTATCGGTCGGACTTTGCGTAATACTAATGTCGGCGATATTGTATCTTTCAAGCCTTATAACTCGAAAAGTATTTCATGAAAAATTATTTTATTATAGTGTTTTGGAAAATTCTCGAAATGTACTACAAGAATATGCAATAAAAAATAGGGAGTTTCACTTTAAAAAGTTCAAAGTGACATTACTCTAACCTATATATATAAAAACTTCTTGAATATAACTATCTTGGATTTATTTTGATTTTGTATTTTTAAAGTCGCAAATGACTGTTCTATAAGGATATTCAAACGACCGTTTATTGAATTATTACTTTTACAATAAAAATTTAGTTTAGAAATAAATAATAGGGCATGCAAGAGTCTAAAATACAAATTTTTATGTTTAAAAATCAAAATACACAGTAAAATTATTATATTTTAATCGGTTAATAATTACGATATAACATGTTTCGGTCTATTAGATATATAATAATCATAATGATGTTACGATTATAATAATATAATAATCAAACAGTGTTGATAGACGTGGAATTCATTATACATGTATGTTGTGAGACTAGTTGAAAGAGGAACTGAAATTAATCGCTAAAAGGTTGGACGATTGAAAAGAATTTCTTGATGTTCTAATAAAAATATAATTAATAAAATTATAAATTTCATTAATTATCTTAAGATAAAAAGCAAACAAATACGTCAACTCTGTAGAACTTATCAATCTGTCAAATATATTAATACAATTCGATGATATGATACTCGTCAAATTCCAATAATCAGTGTGTAATAAATAATATATTGCCGTAGTCAGAAAGTAAAATCAACAGAGTCATAATCCATGTAAAACTGAATTCTTCAATAAATAAAAGTTAAATTATATATGAAGATGTAAAATCAGTCCAGGAATAAAAATGTATAACTGTTACGACGGACAAATATTGATTAAAAGAAAAATAATCGAACGAGTGTGATTTTGATAAAGCAAAATTAGATTTTGTTTATAGTCGGAATGTATGCTTTATGCAGGTCCTCAGTATCAGTTTGGAGATTAAAGTGATTTTTTTGTTTTTTAATATAAAGCATCTCCGAAAATAACCGCTTGTTGTAACATGATTCTTCGTCAAGAATTTCAATATTATTTCAATCGAAATCATGTTCGAATCTATTCTCGATTATAACTGAACGAGAAGATGTGCTCCAGCGTATATGATTTCGGTGCTCTGCAATTCGCGTTTTTAGCTGTCTCCTCGTCTGTCCTACATACGTCACAATTATCGCACTTAATTTTATAATATTAGTGACTGAATTATTGTTCAAATGCAATCTCTCTCCGAGATCTCGAATCGATTTCCAGCATCGTGAATACAATAAACATTTTTAAAATAGTGATCAATATCAATATATACTCTATACACACACACACACACACACACACACACACACACACACACACACACACACACACACACAAGGTGTACGATAAATTTTGACAAAGTGCTAGTGTGTTTTTAAGATTGTCTTAAGTACAATCTTAGGATATCACAAGCTAATCAAGAATCGAATCTTAAGACTGAAGACAGTCTTGAATGAGAAGATTGAGAAATGATCATCAATTCGATGTCGAATCGATAGTGATTATTAACTAACCAAAGAATGTTTCAAAGCATTTGTAGTATCATGCGATCATAGTCTATCCTGCACTATGGTTTATCAAATTGGTCGCGTCTAGCAAATTCATCAGCAGATTTGCGGAGCAAATCCACGAGCGCTCACTGTTGTTGGTGTATCTTTTTAGACTAATAGCAGTGAGTGCTCACAAGTGTTTTTATGTACTCGACTTCATTTTTCAAAAAAACAATATAATTTATATTAGGTGTACAACTTTGCTTCCGCCGTTTTTTTTCCGAAATTCAAGGCTTTATTGTAAAAAACTGGTTATATATTTATGATTCAAAGTATTGTCCATCGCTGGCCACTACTTTCTCCCATCTTTCGGGTAGCGTACGAATCCCGCGTCGAAAAAACTGGTCATCTTTTGAGGCTATCCACGAATCGATCCAATTTTTTACTTCTTTATAAAACCGGAAGTGCTGGTCAGCCAGGCCGTGT
>NW_017259317.1:943869-956874 GCF_001594045.1 Atta colombica
TTTGAGGCGTTTTGAAATGGCTTGTTGAGTCACTCCCAATGATCGTGTCAATTCTTCTTGATTTTGACACGAGTCTTGCTCAAGTAATGCCTCCAATTTTGTATTTTCGAAAATCTTTTCTCTTCCACCACTATGCCGGTTTTCGATGTCAAAATCACCGTTCTTGAAGCCACTCACGACACGTTCTTTCACTAATAGCGGCCTCACCATAAGTAATTTGAGAGCATTCGATGAGCCTCAGCCGCAGATTTCTTCATATTGAAGCAAAAAATTAAAATCTCCCGCAAATGACGAGAATTTGGCTCGTAAACTGACATTTTCAATCGAGAATAACTTTATGATGCAAACACAAATCGACTAATGTTTCTATGGGGTTATGTTGACAGATGCCCAAGTTTATTGCATGACGTCTATGATCTATTTATTTCGACCATCACTTACCGCTAAAGCCATCTATAGGAAAACGGCGGAAGCAAAGTTGTACACCTAATATAATTATTTCTTTCTTTCTTTTTATTAATAAAAAAATGACTCATCAAATTGAGGTCGAATTGATGAGTTTTTTCATGAATAAAAAATATTTTATTGATTTCGAAATTTTACGTATATAAAGATAATTTAGTAGTAGTTATTTATAATTTATTTAAGGCAACTCGAAAATAAATCGAAATTCAAACATATATCTCGAGTTTTTTACTCTTATCAGAGCCAATTTTTTTTTCCGAGCTAATTTTGACATCCATGACATCGTTTTGACATCGTATCGATATTAACTTTCTCTGGGTAGTAAGAATATTTATTGTAATATTGTTCATTAATACTCATTAAGTTTGACTTTTTTACATAATTATTTTAATAGTCCAATAAAATTATTTTTAGATGTATATCTAATCAAATTTTTAGACATTTCATAAAATCGTTCTTTCTATATATAAATAAAAAGTATTAAATATATTGTATATATATATACTTTCTATAAAAAGTGACTAGACTCTCGAAAATTATAGTTTTCGTATAAAAATGAATGTTATATACGTATAAAACAATTTAATAAGGTCAATATTTATATTTAACAATATAATTTTGTTAAATGAAAATGTTTTTATTTTATATTAATTATTCTTTAAAAATACTACTCTTTTTATTATTGAATAATTTTTTACTCATATTCTAAATCTTTGCCAAACTTTTTGTCTTACTTTCAATACGATATAGAAAAATCTATAACCTTTTAATAATTTTTTGTCAAAAATTATGTTAAATACATCTTTATTTTTAATAGTCAAATTGTCCAATTAAATTAAATGAATTAGAACGATGATAAAGAACGATTATGATTAAAAGTAACTCAACCGAGCAGAAAGAGGAGTTATTTTTTTGTTTTAACAGGTTTCTTCTTCTTTTTCTCTTCAGATCGATACGGCCCCAGCTTTCGACGCACCATAACACCTCGCCACCAGGCTTGTATCTTAATTATGCTGTAGCGCACATGATCCTCGTGCTCCTTTTGTCTTCGAAGTGCCTCCTGCTCCGCGAGATACATGTCGATGAATTCCTGATTATTGCAATACTGCAACAAATACCGTATCCAGTTTCAACACGAATTTACCGATATATTTTATTGGACCCGAGTATCTTTCTCAGAAATAAGTGTGTTTTATATGAGATTCACAGAGCTTTACGCAATCGTGTATCTTCGTAAATAAGAAAGGAAGGTTCAATCTTGTCCGTTATATTTACGAACGTATAATTAAAAAGTATAAAGCCTAAACTGAACAATTCTGATGTAAAAAATTGTAGTATATCTTATTACAGTTATACATCTTAGGAATCGGAATTGTAAGTATTGTGTATCTTATATTTATAAATTTTTGTTATCAATGATTAAAATTCACAAGATTTGTAAAGAAAATCGATTTATAGAAATAGATCTGTAAAATTACTACGACAGTCTTTCTATATTAATTTATTATTAATGTTAATGTATTATACAATATACTGTTAATTAGAGATTGATATACATAATTCAGGATATAAAAAGAACTAAAATTCATAATATAATTAAAAAGAATTAAAAAGAAGAAAAGATATAATTCCTTGTTGAAAGATAATTTGAAAATATAGAAAATAATTTACAAATACATATTCGAAAAAATAAAATGTATGTTCTACCTTTTGTTGGCGTTATGAATTCTACTACATTCCTATATGTAAATATCTAAGCTAAGGGAAATTAATCTACAGACTTCCGGTCAATGGTTTAGTTCTCGCTTAAACGTAAACCGGTTTGAAGCATGTGAAGGGATCTCAAGAGCCCAGAATTCGAGGAGATTTCAGCTATTAATAACGATCGTTAACATTTCTGAGTCTCAGTAGACACGTTCTTGACACGAATTATCGATTACTCAACGAAACTTCGGCGCGCCCTTTAAACTCATGCGGGCCAAGTTATCCGAGCTTGATTGTCAATAGATGAGACGTAACGTAGTAAATCAAATAGTCACAGAGAGAATGCGAAATAAGATAGTGATTACGCTTGTTACACCGTTTAGGATCCTCTTTATCCAACAATTAAGATTCATAGTAGCAGTGATCAAAATAATGAATGGCGGAATGCAAATTAATTTACTGCACTGCACTCCGTTCCTGTTGCGCGGAATGAAATCAAAATATTTCTCGCACTGTCATACAGTTTTCGAATCATTACCTCCGTCGTAAGTTCTTCTAAGTATTTCTGAGCATTTCCAATCTCATTGCGTACTTTACGGATCTCCTTCTCATACATTTTCTTCTCTCGATCGTACCTCTGTCGCCATTGCTCGATCCGAGTCTCGATGAGCTGTAAATTCAAAGTAAATATTTTTGTTATCTTTCCAAGAGCGTGACTCATCTTAAATTTAACGAAATTTATTTCATGCTTGACGTTTAGCAAAAACGTCAAATTTGTGTTAACATATCCGCTAAAGAAAAATCGTAAAATGGCTACGATCTCAAAGTACATTTTTCAGTAACCTTTTAAGCTTTTTCACTGAAAAATTTACAAGATCGCTTAAGTGTCCGTCTTAATTTTAATGACGGACCCTTTTAAGTCTTGACTGTTTAAGTAAAAGGTAAAAGATGTCTATAAGACATTTTTGCTCGTTTTAAACAAAAAGAAGTTGAGAAAGAATTTACTCTCACCGTTATACGTCGTGTCAGATAACGTGTTAATACATCATTCACGTGATTTTCATTTGTCTCGCGCACGCAATGATCATTCAATGTCTTTTTCAATTCGTCCATTTTCAACTCGTAACGTAGTATGTACTGCTCTCGACGTGCCGCTTCCCACATTCGGACATATTTTATCTCCATGTCCTTAATTAGTTTCAGCTTCTCTTTTTCGTCCTAAACATTTTGCCAACCAGTTTCATTTTAATGTAGCTCTACTTATATACATGCAATGATTAAATATAATTTTATAATTTTAAATATAATTAAATAAAATTTTATATCACATTGCGTATATTTGTTACGTTCCGACTTGTGAATTTACCCGTGTCAAAATGAGCTTCTTTGTTAAACGTTCTTCTTCCTTTTCATTCGCTGTTTTCTTATCGGCAATTGCTTTTCGTAACTCTGCCACGATTATTTGCATGCTTTTATTCTCTTCTATTAAAAGATGCTCCTGTTCTTCTTGTGACGTAATTCTCTCGATTTCTTTGATTAATACATCGATGGTTCCACATTCGCTAATTTCCCGCTTCAAGTCTTCTATTATACTGCTCACATATAAACTGCAATGTAAATGATATCTCTTAGGCACGGTTTTTCATTATCTGGTTAACTTGTAATTAGGCTTAATTTGATATTTTATCCAATAGGCTTCATTTGATGATGTCATGGATGAATCAGATAATAAAAACCCGAACTTAATCTTTGGATGTCTAGTAAAATATATACATAGTAAAATATATACATCTTAGCATGTTTAAAAAATCATCTCTCTAAAAAATATTGAACAATTAAAGTCAAATATGATTAATAAAAAAAAAATTTTGCTTAAATTTTAATTAAAAGCATATAATGTTTAAATGAAGTTTATAATAAAATATAAAAAATTATTTGCATAATAAGATACGAAATTAATCAAATTACTATAAAAGACGACATAATATGCAGCGTTTATTTTTGTGTATATAATAATTTTTCAAACGCCATTCTGTTAATATAATCTTATGATATATCATATACTAATATATCGTATAATGTATATTTTTGATATTTTTATATTATAATGTAAAATTCACATTCATTCAATTTTCATTTTAAAGACAAAGAAATAACAATGCTATTAATCAATATAATATATAAAAGGGTATATATCCAGATTATCAAGCTAAAACTCGAATTGAACCTTGAGTCGTTTCGATAAACATTTGTTTACGGCTCGTAGAAAACAATGAAAATTAGTCGAAATGCTCATGACTCGAGTTTGCTCAATGCTTTCAGTTCGAATTTCGACTCGATAGTCTGGACGCATCCTGTAATATGTATATACTGTTTGTATATACTCGCCAGAAAAAAGGTTGCAACATTTTTTTTCGATGAATTTCGGAATGTAGCCTACTCGCCGAGAGATTGATTCCTACTTCTCATTCCTAGATCTCATTTACGTTCAATCGCTCTATAATTAAACAAGGCTAAGTTTCGAAAGAAAAAGTGTTGCAACCTTCTTGCTGGCAAGTATACATACATAAATTATATGCTAAAAATTTTTAAGCTTTATTGCGTAGTTCTTACTAATATACATTTTATTTTATATATATTTTATACATTTTATTTAAGTTAAATCTAATTTTGCGATCATGAAAAGTCTCGATAAATTTCTATTATTAGAAGATATTTTGAACTTTGAAGATATTTTATTGTTTGCTTGCAGTATACTTAATACTCGTCATTTTTTAGATTTTTATATTTTTGATCCTATTTTCATATTTAGCGACTTCAAATTTTTAAAAATAATTAAATTGGATATATATCTTTTCTAAAAAAAAAAAAATCGAATGTAAAAGATATTTGAGAGGATGTGTGTAATTATTTATAATCGAATTTACTTATTAGACCTACATAATATATTAATAGTATTGCTTAATAAATAACGGATCGAGATAGTTTGAAAATTTGCTCGATCAATATTAAAAAACATATTTAGATTTCATGATTATTAAGACAACTAATAAAAATGCAATTATTAAAATCTTTTATTAATTAAAATAAATGAATGTTTTATATAAAATCTCCATATTTAAATGACGAAAACGTATAAAATTACGTTTAATTAGAGGACAGGATGAATAATAATTATTTGAAATGAAGCACATAAAGAATAATAAAAATTATAGTAACTGTTACTTATTATCATAATATTTTAATGTTCATACGATTTAAATTCGATACTGCATGTGACAAATAAAAAAAAGAAATTGTTTGCTCTTTATATTTCTTCATAAAGCAAATGTTAATTTATTAATTATGTAATTAATTTCATTTTGAGGTTCTATTGTATCATAGTCTATTGGCTGATCCGCCACTACCACATGTCGGTCTTTCAAACAGACTTATGGACAGATTAAACAAGCCAACCTGTCTCGTAGAAGCTTTTCACGTGCAGCCTCCCTCCGTGAATCCGTCATTTCCGCAGCGCCTCTGGCAAGCGTTTGCAGAATAGACGTTTCTGAAATTCTGTGGATATATGTACAATGTAGACAAGTCATAATACAGTCGCGTTTATTGCACTATCCGCAAGACATACTTAACATTTGGGAAAATATTAGTGGCGTCATTATCTATTGTCGATTGTTGTAAGATATTTTGGTAAACAGATAATGAGTCCGCACATTCCTCCAGAACTTCTAGGATAGCTTCACACACCGTCGGTGAAAATCCGGCAGCACTTTTCGATCTAATCGACGTTTCCATCTGTTATTTTCTACAACAAATCGAATCAATCTTTCATTCATTTGTTTGTTAGCTGTTGTTAACAAATGTATTTACATAATTTAAATTTAGTTTCTAAATTTTTTAGAGAACTGAAAAGAATACGGGCAGTAGAAGTCAAACGCAGAATAATATATCTGTGAAGCTTATTAATATATCTATGAAACTTTAGTCACTAAAATGCTTACATGTTTCGGCTCACCTTTGAGCCTTCCTCAAACAGCATAAACTAACATACATTAAAATTGTGAATAAAAATTATTCTGTCATGAGCTCCCCTACATCGAGAATTTAAATATTGAAATTAAAATCAAAAAGAGTGAAAGAGAAAGAAAAAGAAAAAAAAGAAAAGAAGTGTCGTAAAATAGAATATGGAAAATTAATTCATCAAACAATTTTAAGATTATAATATAAGATAGCAAATATAAGATAAGAATGATAAGATAAGAAGCAATAAGAACGCTCATACAGCACCATATCACAAACATTACTATAAAAATAAATCAAGAATCGGCTTCTGATAATGTTGGCCAATTAGTATCAAACACAGTCACTTTTTGTTTATTAGCTAGTAATTTTCTGAAATAAATGGAAAAATGTATCATTAAAGCGTTAATCAATTCCAAGAACAAGATTTTTTTTAGAGAGTTTTAAAAAAGAATGGCTCAATTTTTTTCAATATCTTTAAAGAGTGAGATTTCACTCTTGAAAATGACATTTTACTTTAAAAATATTAGAGAATATAACTTCATAAAACTATGAAGCGCGAAAAGAATTTCGAAATTTTGATAGGAATTACGCGAGACAGAATCGTGTACGTTTTCATGATGTAAAGAATATTTTACGCGACGAAGTAAAGTTCATGCACTTTTATGCAAGTTCTTGTACATACGTTTTATGTTCAACGTCGACAAATTCAATGTGTGTTAAATATATTCACTTGATAAATAAGTCGTGTCAGTCTACATCTGTTTGATAAGTCAATTTATCACATGTTTCTGTGAAGAAGCTTGACTTCAAGATCATTCTCTGTTATTTTCTTAAATTTTGAATAACATCAACATTACAGTCAGAATACTAACTGTCTTTTCAGAGGAACAGGTGCAGGATAAATGCGCTCGAAATAATTAACAAAGAACAATTTTTATGTATTTAATTTTCTAAATTGACTTTTTACGAAAAATATATTATTGAAAATCAATAATGAAAGAGCAAAAAACAATAAAATAAATTTAGTGAATGACAAGTAACTTCAATGAATAACTATTTTAATATTCAATTTATGTAACATTTTTTATTAATATACAAGACGCGTCACTTAATTTGTTATAAATTAATATTTTAGCATCAATCAAGATATTGGAAAAATTATTGGTGGCGAACTAATGAGAAAGAAAAAACGTATAATTTTAATAACGTATATTTGAAAGCGTCGTTAACTTTTTAATTTTTGAATATTACTTTTAAGAGATTTTTTTATTACAATAATAATGCTATTTTACGTAACAGACGTTAAGGTAAATCTACATTTCTCAAATAATTTTATTCTTGATTTTAAATATTTATTTTTAAAAATGTAAACAATTTACATAATGTATTATTATTAAGAATTTTTCCGAATAATTCTTAAGATATTAATTTGTGATTCATCCTGTGTACCTTATTTATTAATCTTATATGTTTAATTTAATAAGATAGCAACTAAAATTGTTAATATTATGTTTATAATATTTTAAAATATTATAATTACATTGCTTGTTGAATGTAATTATAATGTTTTAAAATACTATAACTAGTAAGAAGAATATATTCAACAATCATTCAGTAGGTATATAATGAATAGTGAAAATATGTATAATAAAATACACATACATTGTTATGTGCGCAAATAGCTAAACTTTACAAATAAGCTGACACTTTTCACAAGTTTATTAACACATTATCGGACATGCAGGCATTACATCGACACACTGTACTCTGTAAAGAAAGAAAAAGAGGAAAACTCTGTAATTCTGCAAACCTTTTGAGCAAATTAAACAGTTTGATCCATCGCCGCAG
Source organism: Atta colombica (assembly GCF_001594045.1). Lineage (NCBI taxonomy): Eukaryota > Metazoa > Arthropoda > Insecta > Hymenoptera > Formicidae > Atta > Atta colombica. The sequence goes on from NW_017259317.1 coordinate 951,907, forward strand.
GCTGCCGTGGAAACGAACTCGGGGGATCATGGATATTAAAGCGGCAGTAGACGTGAAAATAAGAAAAGAAAGCAAGCAAAACTACGCGCAAAAAATCCTTTCAAACGAAAAGGAAGAAGCATTTGCTGAAGGAATTTTTTTTTCTGATAATGTAAAAAAAAAAACGCAAATATACGATCTCCAACTCTACTTTTGAAATTAAATTCATCGAATCGCGCGTGATTTCGTTATAATTTCCGGAAAATGGAAATCGTGAAAAATCCAAAAAGAGCTACTTAATACATTCATACGAGCGTCATATCGTTCTGTAAATATTCTCAAACGCGATTCTACTTCTCGCACATTTCTAGGAAAGTTCTCGCGGAGAAAGAAACTTTTTGTGGAAAAGTTGTGTAGCCTTTAAAGGCATGGACACATTTTTAGCGCGTTGAACGAAGCCAAGTACTTCTTGGCTTACACGAGGCCGAGGAAATGCATCGTGCAATTTTACCGCAACGCCACAGAATGCCTGTTTGAAATTATCGATTTTAGGTATTGTGAAATCTCCCGCTCGTCTTTTATTTCTCAGCACAGTAAAAGATTTTTCACATTGTTCTTCTGCTATTAGCTTCGTATTTTTAATAACTATAATTAAAAAATAATATAACAAATAATACGTACTTATATACATCTTGCAAAGTAAAATAGAAAAGCTTATAAATATGTTTTTCAAAGAGAAGTTTAATAGATAAATGCTATTAAATACAGTACGATAATAAATTAGAACTTAGTTTTGCAACAAAATTCACATTGGGAAAAGGAAACTGCGAAAATTCAATAAACATTGTTTTGCTTGATCTACTTTGAACGAAGAAACCTCGCGCTATTGGCTCTTCATCAATTATTCCGCGAGGCGAAGCGAACGAAAGTTGAAAACTGTTAAATTGATACCGACATAATTACTATCCGATCGCGTTAGGATCCTGGGCCCGGAAAAAAAATCTTGTGGCGAAAAAGGGCGCGCTAGCACATATCAGTTTGATTGGAAAAGTTTTCACACTCAGAAGAGACTTTTAATTGAATCTGCATTGTCAAAAGAGAGTTCCTCACGAGGCTCCTCAAGCTTGTGTCTCTGTTTATCGTGAAGACTATCGGACCATGAATTCGTAAAAACAAGATAATGATCATCTGTTACAAAGAAATCTGACAAATTCCGGATCTGCGTATGTTTGGGTATCTCATTGTGCTGCTTTTCGAGACTTACTCGATTAATCGCACGATTTGACAGGTGGCAAGTCATCTCCCGATTAAACTTGAAGTAAGAACTTCGAGATGCAAAAATTAGATGGAGAATATTAAGAATCAAGCGTGTGAAATATCATATGATTTTATGCAGAAGTGGATTAACCTATTAAATAATTGTTTTGATATTTAAAAATTTTTTAAATCTGATAGTGCCTATCATATGTATAAAAAATGCAATCTTTTTTATTTTATATTAACTTAATTTTACATAATATTTCCATCAATGATACAAAAAGTTGTAGTAATCGAATATTTCGATGTTCTTGTAGCGGCTACAAAAAATGCAAAATGCAAAACGATAGACGGAATTTAGAGAAATATCATTTCAACGGCCGAAATGGGGTAGCTATTCCTTATCTAATGCAAGAGTAAACCGTCCCACCCTATCGGCTGTTATCATAGTTCGAAGTGGACTTAACCCGCGTGCAGGAAAACGTATGTGTATGTACACATACGGCGATCAGGAGGCCACCTCCGGCGTCGTGGCGCGTGCGTATTCGCGAGGCGGCGTCGCGACGGCGCGTTTCCGCCGCGCCCGATGCCGTGGCGAGGAGACGCGAGAGTGGTGTCGGTAGTGATAGCAGCGAAAGAGGGTTGTTCTCGTCTACCCGTGATGCGCCCCTCACTTTCGTCATTGCCGTCGCTGTAGCTGGACGCTTTTCTCCCTCGGAACACTCCACCGCGAACCGCGATCGCAGTGACTTCTCGGCGCTCAGTTCTGGCATGCACTCCTCCTAGTACATCATATCACTTTCATCGTCGCCGTCACTGTCGCTGTCACTGGACGCTTTTCTCCCTCAGAACACTTCACCGCGAACCGCGATTGCAGTGACTTTTCGGCGCTCGTTCCTGGTACGCATTGTTCCTGCTATATCATACGAATCTCGAATCACCGTCGAGACCAAGAGATAAAACGCTCGTGACTGCTTCCTTCGTGACTGCTGCGTGCTGCGATACTGAACTGATCATCCGCTCTAATCCAGCATCCGTAGTCGACCGGCGCGTCAAAGGTGAGTCTTTTAAATCGTATTTTGAAAGTATTAAACTCAACATGAATGAAAAATTAAAAACGGGATTAATAAAGGAAATCATTAATTTATATGTAATAATTAACTAATATTTAATTTAATTTAATTCTTCGAAAAAGAATCAAGTATTTCATAATAATTAAATAACAATAATAAAAAGACAAAGGATGTCATATATTAACTGTAATCTGAAGGGAGAATGTATAATTTATAATAGTGTTATATACTGCAATAAAAAAAAACATGGCCATAAAACACACATATCGGTTAAAGTAAATATTTACTTTTATTACATATTTTTCATGATTTTAATATTGTGGAAATATTCAAGAAAAGTTAAATAAATCGATGATTATTTATCAATTATAAAAGCCTTTCTTTATTTAAAGGATATTGGCTTTGAATATAATAACATGGGGCAAAATTTGACCTTTTTTTTCCTTTGTATCGAATGTGATTTCATTTCCGATGTATTTTTGTCTGAACAAAACGAATCCATTACTCAATTTTGATTATTAGTTCGTATTTTCAAGAAAAATGGTTAAAGATGCAAAACGACGATTCTGAAAGTATTCATGACGTTGTGCCTATAGCAAGTTTTTCTTTATTTTTATTAATGTTACGTGAAAGAATCAACTTTTAACTTTAAAATATTTAACTAATGTTTAAAAATGTTTAGAAATTTGTTTAGAAATTTTGATTCTTTAAAATTTTTCGTTTTCGAGATATATCAATTTAATAATAACTTTCTCTTTCTGTGTAATAATGCATGTATTTTTTATACATGGGAAAAAAACTTTTTTCAAATTAATATATCTCGAAAATGAAAAATGATTTATTAAAACAAACAAAATGTATTTTAAAGCTAAAAGTTGATACTTTCGCGTAATAAAAACAAAATTTAGAAATAATATTTGTTATAGTGCTACAACGTCAAGAATCACTTTCAAAATCGTAATTTTTATGCCATTTTGATACTATTTCTCTTAAAGTTGTGACATGATGATCAAATTTGGACGGATTCGTATTCAGTAGATAATAATACATCGAAAATGATTATTCATATTCATATTGCAATATAGAGTTGAACAATGATATTATTTAATTCTTATATTAAACTTAAATTTATCAAATTTACAAGTGTATCATGAAAACTAGAGCTAAAAGATTTTTTTTTTATTGACACATTCATTATTAGCACCTAATAAGAACTGCTATAGAAAAGCTGTAAATTAAGTCATTACTATGATTCAACAAATAGTTTTCAATATAAATATAATTATAAATTATAACTATACTTAATTAAATTTAAGAATATTTTAGGTCAATGTGAACTAGATATAAAAATTGACAAATTCTAAATGGAGTATTCAATACGATAGATGTTAAAATTTAATAAATATCTGAATTGCAAAATGTATATATGTCTTTCATGATTTTATCAATTTTAATATTAGATTCGTACACAGCAACCTAAAAAACCCTTACATTTAACTAAATATAATTGGAAACTATTGTAAATCGAATAATTGAAAACTAATTGATAAATAATCTTCAACTTTATTTAACTTTACTGTAAGCATTACACATTTTAAAATTACGAATGTTAATTCTTTAAATTAATCTTTTAGATTAATTTTTTAAGTAGCCATTTGTATTGCTTACATGCAATTGACATTTGTGAATAATACATTACAATAATAATACTTTATCTCAAAGTGATTAATTAATTCCAAAAACACACATATCCACTAATTTTAGAAAGAATTGCCGCTGTTTATATCTAAGATTTTCAAATGTAATTTGGATCGCTTTTCGGGAACGGCTTAATCCAACTTTCATGGATTTGTATTTGCTTGAAAATATATTCGATGCATATAAAAGAGCGACTCAATAAATTTGATCTGCCGTCTTACATTTAACTTTTAGATTTTAATTCAAAGTTCAATTTAAACCCGATATGATTCGAGGGATATAAGTTTGTAAAAATCGTTTCATCGTAAAAGCATTCTCATAAAAACAAGAAATTAAGGTATTTTTGTGATCCAACAAAATTTTTCCTTGCAAAATGATATAGATCACCTTTTTGATGTACATTATGCTTGTTTCAACATTATTAATGTGCAGAAATATCATATTAATTATATATTAAAGGAAAAGTTATAATAACATATTAGAGGATTGAATTTATGTCGGATAAATTAATTTTTACTGTTGTAAAATATTATTGCAAAACTGTAGTTAATGCTGTGCTGTAAATTTCTTTATAAGAAAAATAATTTTTATTTTAAATAAAAAGGAGCATACAGTTATGACGCTAAATGTTTTAAATGTTTGAAAATCAATGTATTTAAAATTATCATATAATAACGTTTCGGTCAAGATTTGACTATCATCATTTCTTTATAAGAAAAATAATTTTTATTTTAAATAAAAAGGAGCATACAGTTATGACGCTAAATGTTTTAAATGTTTGAAAATCAATGTATTTAAAATTATCATATAATAACGTTTCGGTCAAGATTTGACTATCATCATTTCTTTATAAGAAAAATAATTTTTATTTTAAATAAAAAGGAGCATACAGTTATGACGCTAAATGTTTTAAATGTTTGAAAATCAATGTATTTAAAATTATCATATAATAACGTTTCGG
>NW_017259317.1:956974-963382 GCF_001594045.1 Atta colombica
TGGAAATTTATGTTACATTCGAAATTGCTTTGTAATAAGAAATCCTAAACGTAACAGAAAACAACTCATAAGCGATTGAATATTGTTTGTTTAATATCATTTTTTTGAACCTTAATTTACTCTATTAACTCGTACCATAAACGATTGGAAAGTTACCATCTTTTTGACTAGCGATTATTGTTTTAATTCTATGTATTTCTTTTTGTGACATCTTGATATTTATTTTTATAATTCTTTTTTTGATACCTTGATTTTTCTACTGATGATGCAAATCTTGATCGAAACGTTTATGTTATTATATGATAATTTTAAATATATTAAATATATACTTTCATTTAAAACATCTAGCATCGTGGCTGTATGCTCTTTTTTATTTATATTTTGTATTTTTAAACCACCTTCAAACATTTAAAATTTTTATTTTATTTTAAATATTAGGTGTAGTAAAAAGAAATCCATTATTTTTGCATGAATTGAAAGGAAAAATAATGGATTTCTTTTTACTACACCTAATAGTATAATCGGATTTTACGCTAATGCTCGTATCAGATTGAGATTGGATTGGAATTTAACTAATCAGAAGAAAGGAAATCAATATTAGGTTTAAAATTTTGCTTTGATTGGTTAAATTCTAATCTCTGATACGGACTTAAGATGTTGAAAAATGCAAACAGTTCCGTTTTTTTCTCAAGAGATAAGTAGATGAACATTGTTGATGGTCAGTCTCATACGAGAGTGTGGGTCAGAATTAGGCGCGCCTGAACTGTTAAGGTAGGCGTCAAGGGAAGTATTTCTTAATTAGTGACGGCACTTCGAACAGGGGCTATCTCGAAGTGTCTTGAGACAAGTTGAGCCGCTCCCTTGGAGCCGTGCCCCTCATGGTTCGCTCGTAGATCACGATTTGTCTTAAGTGCCTTAAGTTCCATGTCGACGTCGGCGCCGATAAATGATCGTAAACGGATCGTGATATAAGCCAGTGCCAACGACGCAAATTGACAAGAAGCTCAAGAGCTTGTTGTATGTACATATATATAAATAATGTGCGGCCCAATATAAGCTTAACATGGAGAAGGTATTATAGTCCAGTCGAAAGAATCTAAAGACACATCCGTCACTATTACTTTAACTTTCACATATACACTAAAGTCTATATAAACACAAGTTTTGATGATACCTTTAAAATAATACTTCGTCATCTAATTTAATAATTATCTTTTAAAATTTTTAATTCAGTTCTTATAAGATATATCTTTTTTTAATTTAGTATATTAATTTTTTCTTAATTATTTATTATATAAAATAAAACTGTTCGCATAAAAAAATAATTAATGACTTGTAAGATATCTTATAAGACAAATCCGCATAAGAATAAATGTTAAAATGATTAAACTAATAGTACCGACGTTTTTAGACTTGTATTTTTGACAAGAGCTTGTCTCTATTTTTATTATTGTCAGGTGGTACGTCAAACTCGCATTTTTGTATTTTTGAATATTATTTGGATTCTGGGTATTTGGATTTGAGGATCACGCTCTTCTGCAAGTTATATGGGTAAAAATATTTTCATGAATATTATTTCGTCCGGGTCACTCTGAACTCAGCTTCTCTCGTGAATGTTTGCATTCGTTGCATTTTAATGTCACTGCGAATCTCAACATAAAGAGTCGAGATTGAGTTCACCAATATCGATCATAATTTTTATTTGGATTATAAACACATATTTAGGTTTACGATGAGTTTGCAAAAATATTGATTATTATCAATTATGTGCGTTTACAAAATGTCTCATTTTCTTTTACAAGTTTAGAATTGATTCTTTTGGAGTTTACTTTATGAGAAATTTTATGAAAATTTATATTTCTTGCCAACCAATGAAACTAATACAATTTTGACAAGTTTAATCTATGGTAATATTTAGATTGTTTCATAATTATTGACATATTTGAAACACATGGAAACATGCTGATGAACAAAAAAGTAAAAAGAATTTTCATGTAAAAAATATTAGGACAAGGATATGTACTCATTCACGCTCCATATTTTAACAGAATATAAGTAACATATTCACGATATGAAATAAATGTCTCATAAAGTATTTACTTTTCGCGAATTTTATATCTATATATCTATATTAAAAAATCGATTTCTATGAATTTATGCAAAAATGTTAACAAATTATCTGTATTGCTAAAATTGAAAATTGTTTCTATCTACAATCTAACAAATTTAATTTTTGACTTATATTAAATTAACATAAGTGTATGCGTATATAATAAATGAATTCGATCTGTGAACAATATATAAATAATCGAAGAAAGCCTTATTCGATCAAAGTATGTATACTTTGTCTAATAATACTTTTTGCACGATTTTTACAAATTTCATTTATACAAATTGCACATTAATTATTTGTTGGTATTAAAACACATAAATTACAGTACGTATAATATTACAAATAAAATTGACAAGTAATTTAATAATACTGCTAATAAGCATCTCAAATACTATAAAGAATTTATTGCGAAAAACCAAGATTTATTTAGTTATTTACTGTTACTATTGTCATATAAAATTGCAATGTTATTACCAAATTATTAATATAAAAAGTAAAAATAACGACATTACTTATTTTCCTGTCTATAATATGATATATATATATATATACTTCCGAATATTTTGTCGATATAAAAAAGTATGTGACTGGAACTATCCTATTTTCATTGCCATGAATAAACACTGATTCCATTTCGTGTGTCTACAGTATCAAAATTGAAATTTACCGAAAATACATCTGTTTCAATGCTCTATTCAAACATTGTCTGTGAAACTACGAAGATAAACGTTACGCAATTTTCTGGTTTCTCACATTTTGTTCACATCAAGCCGATTTGTTTAACGTATTTATTTTGCGACATGTGCTTGGATACTATTAAAAGTCAATTATATATTTTTAGGCGTAAAATGTTCGATGATAGAAGAGATGAAAATGAAAATGGTTGTTTCTATTTATTAATTTCCTTGTGATATAATAGCAAATTGCGTTATCCCATGATTATATATATATATATACAAAAATAAATACATCGCGTATTATAGCACAAGAAATTTAATATTAATTTTCAAGTTCTATTTCCACCGTAATATCCGAACACAAAGAACGGTAACATTATTGTGATTATTTAAATCAAATAACAGAGACGATCACGATTATAAAATTACAACGTTAAGATAATGATAGGATCATTCTCAATTACCTATCGATCTCTCTATTAATGACTTTCTAAAACATGTATTAATGATGAATACAGCAAAATTTGTCATGCATGTCGATATAATTTGAAATTTATTAATGCGCGATGAGCAGCCGGCGACCGATATTTAATATTTATTAGATCGCAGCTGCGAACCTTGTTTGCGGCTCTTTATAAATTCACCAAGTCAAAGGAACATGGGAGATTCTTTATGGTTTTAGTTCTTCAATAACGGATCGTTGCGGGATACATGACGAGAGATTTTCCCATGAGTTTTATCTCAGTGACCACTATTCCGCGGCACATGAACGTATCCTTAAACATATTCGAATCGTTCCATATTAGTCATTGTGACAGCGACACAATTTAATGATATTTAACTTTTTCAATGTACTGTCGAACATGGAAAAAATTTTGTAGGATGGATTACATAAAAAATATATCATTTGTATTTTGTTATAAAGTAAATATAATGATATATTAGAATGATATTTACTATTACGCACGCATAAAAATTATAATAGTTCATATAAAAATGTTTACATTCCTAAAAATATTCTATGCTCAGATAAATATATGTATATATTATACATATGAAATGTAAACATTTTTGCAAATAATTTAAAACGTTATTATAAAAGGTTATTATAAAAAAGGTTATTATATAAACGTAATGTGTGTGTAGATTTTCGATACTGTATAGCTACAACACAGATTTATATTATATATAAAAAAAATACGCCCCCGGGTGGGCTCGAACCACCAACCTTTCGGTTAACAGCCGAACGCGCTAGCCGATTGCGCCACGGAGGCCGACGTTTTTCGTGATCTTATATGGTTATATATAAGTATGAATATGACTAATGCCCGTTTCTATCAATGTAGATTAAATTTAATCTCAGTTCAATTTACTCTTCGTCTTTTTCCAATTCTAAAGATTAGAAAAAGACGAAGAGTAAGTTGAACCGAGATTAAAGTTAATCTACGTTGATGGAAATAGGCATAAGTCTGTTTAATTCAACTAATGTAATTCAAAAACATTTTGTTATAATTTATTATAAGACAAACATATTTTTTTAATAAACATATCTAAGATATATCAAGTAAAGTAGGATGTTTAAAAAAAGATTAATTTCTGCCCAAAAATGTGTAAATAAAAAGAATAATGTTTTTTGTAAATTTTGATTTACTGGGAACCATAAAATACTTAAAATATTTGTAGCGTTTGGGGAATAATTTGAAAATTGAGCACAAAGATGGTGTATTTATCTAAATTTCAATATTTTTACTTTAATTTTCGATCCTCCTTAGGAAAGAAAATTCGCCGATTATTGTAATTGGCATCTAAATAACAGAGAAAAACTTCGCTGTTAGAGATGTTGCTCTCGTTTAACGAGAGGTAAGGGAAAATTGCTGACAAGAAAATTGCGTTGAATGGCAAGCGATAGGAGAAAGCATCCGACGACAAGTGCTCTTCTTTCCCTCTCTTCTTTCCCTACAGACACTTTTATTATTCTTCTATATTGCTTTATGTAATTAAGCGTCGTTATCGTCTTGTCATGGCAAAACGTATAATTTTCTTGCCACACTTACGCATATTCCCTCAAATTCGTCTCTCTCTCTCTCTCCGACTACTTTAAAGAAACTAGAACACTCTTTCTTTTAAATAAATTTATTTGAAAGATAATAAAACGATATTTCAATAATCAATTGCCTATTTACAGCACACAGATATTATTTGAATTCTTTAAATTCTTTCTGAGCATCCTTGTATAGTATGTCATTCTGTAAGCAATCAAATTCTCTACAATTTTCAAATTATTCCGATATATTGTGATAAATTTCTTCAGAGAACTTCTCATCAATTTCCTGTCGTCTCTAGTTTCCGTTCATTCTCTGCGTTAACGTTATCCGTGTAAATAGCGGTAATGTTAATCTCCGGTTAATGCTACGAGATTCCGAGCAAAGATGCCAAGCGGGGGAATTTATCGATTTCAAGCCTGTTCAAATAATAACAAAACGGAAATTCATCCTTTAAACTATGCCGTCATAACAAGAACGGCAGGAACATAACAATGTGAAACGAGAGTGTGGAAAATGGAAACGACGGCAAAGTGCAAATAGAAAAGGAAAAAGTAGGAAGTGAGAGCGTGCATGAGAGGGAGAGTGCACCGGTTATCACATAATTTATTGCGACCTTTCAGGCAGCTCACTAATGCACCTGAAGATACAATATACTTGACCAGTTTTCTAACATACTCCTATATACCATTTAAATTCTAGATGTATCGGAAAGTGTAACAAAAGAGCCGCTTATCTCACAATTACATATCGAATTCCTTCCAGATCATCAGTATTCCATTTTATTATGCTACATTTACATAATACATCGTTAGCATAATTAACGGAAACTAATTGATATTTTGTTGTTATTGATTAAATTATACTATTAAATATGCAGAATGTGCATCGTACTTCAAAGATGAACTTCTTAAGTAATTTAAAGTCAATTTTTCTTTAGTAAAGATATCAAAGCGCCAATAGTTTTTAAGTTATGAGCGACTATAAAGATGAATAATCCTTTTGCAAATCAAACTTGAAGAGATAGGAAATCCAATTTCTTACTTCAATTCAAATAAATTTATTTTAACACATAATTTTAACTTAAAAATAGTATTATTAAAATATTTAATATCGAAGATAAGAATTTTACGCACTGTTAAATCTATAGAATATCATATTTAATCTAATTTAAGATTCCATCATGCTATTCTCTTAAGTTTGTTTCTTTTTATAAAAGCTTTTAAAAAATTACGTTATTCAACGGGATATAATCACAATAGTTAATAATAAAAATAAAGTTTTGAAACATTTCAGAAACAATTCTTTAAAAAAATATTCTTTGCAACATTTTATTCTCTACTTAATTCTTTTCTCTACTTCTCTCTCTCTCTCTCTCTCTCTCTCTCTCTCTCTATTTGTTTTCACCATGAAAGAAAAGAGGATGCCCTCAGGGGATCAAGTTTATATCCATAATATATATATATATGTTTCTTATACTTAAATAAATAATACATAAGTAACATATATTATATATAAAAAATTATATATAAAAAAATATATATAGAAAATTAATATTTTATTATATATAAAATTA
>NW_017259317.1:963566-964537 GCF_001594045.1 Atta colombica
AATATAAATAATTCTTTCTATTTTTTTGGCTAAAACATTTTGACGACAATAGCATGACATTAATTTTATTTAAGAGATTTCTAATGAAGCACACATTTTATATATTTCATCTCATATACAAAAAAGTTTTACGTCAAAATTACTGTCTTTAAAATGACGAAACCAACATTTGCATACATTGTGAGACACAATATCCTCGCCAAGAACAAAGCAGATTGATTTACATACTTTTGCAGCGTTTTTTCCCTGTTGGAAGACTGAACGTAATATCGAATACAAAGCTTTTTCATAAGATTATGTGCATCATTAAATACGTTTTTTAAATAATTCGATATCATTCTTACAAATATATGAAAAAACGATAAGTTATTTGAATTTAAAATAATTATACCAGAACAGATTGAAAAAAAAAAGCTAAAATTTATGCATATATAATAACAATTATGAAAGCTTTGTAAGTTAATCGAAAATAGATTTATTTCACAGATTATATTTTTTTATTTTACAAATATATAAAAAAATTGAATTTGTTTTTTGGCTGCTTTTACTCGCGAAAAATGCATTTCCATAATAAGAACGATTATAATAAAATTTAAGGCAAGAAATTTCAGATGGATAGTTCTCCACTGATATCCATCGTATCGCAGAATTAAACTTTCTTCATTGAGAATGGAACACGTAAAGATCGTAGAACTTTCTCATTCAGATGTGCTTACAAAGAGCTCTGGCCTGGTTGCGTCCACATAGATGACGATTCAAATAAGAAACTAATGAGCTCGACAATCTTTCCTTCTTTTATCTTAACAATCAAATATTACATTCCATGGTTGAAATTTATTTTAAAAATCTTTGAATTATCAAACGCAATTTTTATCAATACTCTTTTATTATAATATACAGAATTATTATTATTAAAATTAAATTAGCTATTAAATGATTAAATAGATAATATTTAAATGTGATTTTTCTAC
>NW_017259317.1:964637-971460 GCF_001594045.1 Atta colombica
TTAACTATATTATAAGAATTTCTATCCTATTTTAGTATTTGTTATTCAATAATATTTGATTATTTGATTTTGATAATTTTGTCTTCAATATTTTTACATTAACTTCAATATTTTTACGGTAAAATAATTCTACAAGTAGAACTAAATGTATATTCATTACTAAATCTGTTTTTGGAAAAATTATTTCACTATATTAGTTCTTTTGAAAGATTTATTATATTTCATATAAATTTGTCGATACGCATTGAGGTAAATAACATTGTTTCTATGATATTAGATATAGTATGCTATATTTTCTCGATTGTTTCAAACTTTGTATTACTTGTGATGTTTCATCCGATACTCCCCACTGTGAAGATGATGAGGATCTCGTATCGCTTCGTTAAACACACGAGTTAACGACGATCTGGTGTATGGTTGGTTGACTGTGTCTCTTCTGTCTGCGGAATCGAGCCGTTTAGGACTATTCGATGAGAATTTCTACTATCGAAGCCGCGTAATAGCTTTCAGTAGTTTGAACGCCTACAAAGTAATTTGTTTCGGGAAGTGAGCTGGACGAACAAGGGCGAGAGCGAGAGCGGAGGACATTCGTTTAGCCATTCGTTCCTGGATGAATTTTATTGAAACTTTATGAACGAAAGAAGAGCTGTGTTCCAGATTCGGTACGACAGAAAGGAAATTGGAAACAGAAACAGGATCATCGCGGGAGTGATAACTCGTGCGATGAATCGTCCGTGCTTTTCAGGCAAATCGATTTGTCTCTCTATATAATGGTTATAGTGGTAACCGCTTGAAATAATTGAAGAAAATGTAGTGAAGATAATCTCTCATGTAATATGCGGAAATTAGTTATATATAAATAATATTAAAACTTTCATAAAATCTTTTATATATTATTAAAAAAATATTCTGCATTTTATTTTTTTCTATATATATATATATATAATGAGAAGAATATAATAAAACTCCTGCTCTCTCTCTTCTCTCTCTCTCTCTCTCTCTCTCTCTCTCTCTCTCTCTCCCTTTGTCTAATAATAAATCTGATATAGTAGATATGTGATTTATTAAAATTAAATCAAAGTATAAAAAAATATGTAAGACTTATTACTGTGTAATTTAGCGATCCGTGATGCAGTAAAAAACATATAATTAACGTACATGATCAATTAATTGCTATGTAAATTAACAATCAATTTTCATTAAGTACAGTAAATCTCGATATTTTAAGAAACTCTTACATAACACATAAAAATCTCTAAACGTTAAAACCCTAACTATTAACGCAAATTAAATGTGATTAAAGATCACCTACAATCAGAATTCTATAAAAAGTCTAGGAATTATCTTAGAATTTATATGTTAAGAATGATATAAAAAGAAAAGATTATATTTAGAACATATAAGATTTATATTTTTCCAGCTATATGTATTAACAAGTAATAGCTTTATTTTCCAAGAATTTCGCAATATACAGAAAATGTTGCTATATTTTTACGTTTTTTAATAAAAATAACAAAATGTAAAAACACAAAATGTGAAAAATGAGAGAGAGAGAGAGAGAGAGAGAGAGAGAGAGAGAAGCTTACTGTAAGATTTTCTTCAATGTGTTTCTAAAACGTTCCTTTTGATAAACTGCATTCTTTGTATTCTCAACGGATGCAGTGTAATGAAGATTAACTACAACAATCAAGGGTTAATAGAATTAAGACGCAAGGCGCCAGAATCGGAAGAAGCAACGCATCATCGAGGATTTAAAAAACAAATACGTAATCGCTCGAAATCGGCTAATCAGGGTTATAAAAAGATTGAAGTGAAGGAATTAGACTAGAGAGGTAGAAGGTAGGTAAGTAGGTAAGTCGTGGAGGGGACGGAGAAAAAGGTAAGGCGGGAGAGAGAGGTCTCGCAAGTAGGTCGCACATCTTACGGCTCAATATCGCCGAACGCTCTTTCGTGTCCTGCGCTAAATTGGGAGTGCTGTCTGCTTGAAAAAGAGAAAGAAGGAAGGAGGGAAGAAAATGCGCAAGTGCCCTTAACGCCTATGAACATCCTTATAATCCTTGGAAGGTCAATGACATCTTGGATACTAATAACAGGATTAGCGCCGTAATCCGGAAAATACTGCGGGACTAGGATTACCATATCTAAATTAAAACAGAATATATATGTTGTATACTTTTTTAAAGAAATGGTTTGGGAATGAAAGAAGGGAGTATAATTTTTTTATGTTTTAAGGGCACATTTCATCTTCGTTCAAACTATGTGACAATTTATCTATGAATAAACAAAAGAGTAAGAGCATAAGAAAGTATCCCTACAGCACGAAATATTACAGCAATATTATTTTGACAGATTGCAATATTTCATAAAACATTGCAATATTCCTGTGTGAAACTCACACAGGAATATTCCTAAGTATGCAAAAATAAAATATTGCTGCAATATTTAGAGAAATATTGCATACATATTGCTATAACATTATACAATATTTCAATATTTTTCTAGTTTTATTAATTGCTAACATATTATTGTTTAACATTATATTCTACAATATATACGATAAAATTATGATCAAAAAATATTCGGAGGTTTAAAAAATCCATAGTTATGTTCAGATTCATACCGAAGTGCCACTCAAGTGGACAATATTGCTGCAATATTTCGTGCTGTAGTGGTAATAATAAATTGAGTGATGGACTAGTGCATAAAGCCGTTATTATACTCTAATTTAATTTATGTAAAAGTAAAATGCAAATACTTCAAATTGTAGAATACAAATTTTACTTAATACAAGCATAATACAATGTATTGAAGATTTCTTGATTTAATCTATTTTTATATTTATATTAAGCCCGATCTACAATTGCATAGTTGTAAAATAAAAAATTTTACTTAATACAAGCATAATACAATGTATTGAAGATTTCTTGATTTAATCTATTTTTATATTTATATTAAGCCCGATCTACAATTGCATAGTTGTAAATGATTGTGAAATTTTAACCTGCCATTCCCGATTATAAAGCGTATTGTAAAAGATAATTCAACTTTACCTTTCGACTACGACTGCGTAAAATGTAAGAATGAAGCAATCAGAATGCTGTCACGTGTCTACATCATTATTGTCCTTTTTGTCTCGACGTATGAAAAGAAGTGCAAAGTGTCCTTTTCATCTTTTATTGAGTTCATTTTATTATTTGACAAAGTTATTATATTACGAATATATTACGAGTATGGAATACGGAGAAAGTGTAAGCAATGTTCAATTTGAAGATGAAAGTTCGTTGAATCTTTACTCGATTGTAGATTAATATATTGTATAACATTTATTGTTACTTCCATAACCTTACATCTACGTTTACGCAATTGTAGATTGAGCTTTAAAAAGCACATTTTTACATCAATTTATGTACGGCTTTAATGTGCACTAGTGCCAATCGAGTTCTCTATAAGAAAGTGAACTGAAGTTTATTGATAGATAGAACAACCCAATCTAAATGTAGGTATTTAATAAAATAAAATTTCTAAAATATTTCTAAAATATTTTTTAAATGATATTTTTATTAATATAAGTTTAAAAAAATTTAACATTTAATTAATGATTAGAAATTTTACGATCTCAAAAAGAATATATGTACTCTTATAAGAGTACGATTGGTAACCTTACATGTGAGACACGTTTCATCATAAAATATACTATATTGAGAGAACGTGTATTGTATTTCAGAAAATCTCCTGGTGAAACTCACACAGGAAATTACAAAGCGCGATTAGATCTGCAACGTTATAATTAACAGATGACATTTCTACAGTTTTTTTATAACTTTTCTAAATTTACTTGTAAATTTTATTCATTAAAATATGATAAGTTAGAGATCTATAACTTTAATTTATAAAATTTATAAAATTCATTTTTTATTTATTCACAATACTATATAAAGTGAAATATATTAATAATAAAAATATGCAAACTATTCGAATGCGAGTCGAATTAGAATAATTAAATTTTTTTTTTATGTTAAATTGTTAATTGAGGATAGAAGAATCATGTTTGATATATATAAAAAATCGATTAATTCAAGAAGATACTTGAACTTCCTTTCCAATCATCCTATAAATCAAAAGGGTAATTATAATGGAACAATTCGATCGGATATTATTTTTGTCACATGCACAATTTCATGAAAACAACATCTCTATATGATAAAAACATTAATTGATAATGATTATCCTTTGGATTTTATTTTTGCCACGATAAATAGCAGAATCAAATCATACAAATATAATACAGAGGAAGAAAACATACAGGACAATAACAGTTTTAATAATCACAATTCAAAAAGCTTCTTTAATATTTCTTATATTAATATAAGAAATCTAAAAAATTTAAAAGTTTATCTCATAAATTTGATTTTAATATTGCGTACAAATCCATGAACAAATTAGATAAATTCATTAAAAGACTTGTGTTAAAAAAAGAAGGTAATAGCAATGTAACATATAAAATAAATTGTCAAGATTATGATTCTTCCTACGTGGGGCAAACTAAAAGAAAACTTAAAACCGGATCAAAGAACACAAAGCAGATATTAATAAAAATTTTAATTTGTTATCTGTTGTTATCTGTTGTTTGTCAATTAAACAAAAATGTCTTAGATTGTAATAATATTTTAATCTTAAATTTAAAACCATCGTATTACAAAAGAACAATTTCTGAGATGATACACATTAAGAAACAAAAATCAGGATTGAATAAAGCAAAGCAAAATGATACCGATAGATTACCAATAATTATACTTACCTCTATTAAACAAATAATCTCCTACTTCCATCCCACTCTTTTAATTACCCCTTCTTAATTTTTTTAGCTAATACAAATACAGAAGGACAGAACACAGAGAAACACAAAAATTCTATTAACAAGTAATGTACTAGAAAGTTTCTTCCATCCTTAAAAATTCAAATTAAATTATAAAGAATGGAATTGTCAGTGAATAATTGTAACTCCTATTACGGGTAAAGGTATGTTAAATAATTGTTTCTTATATTTATCTTTATAATCATGTATTAAAAAAATCTTTATAACTTTGTAATTATGTAAATTCCAATTAGAAACTTGAAAATTCTTTACGACACGAGAATTTGCAATTAATAGCGGATCAATATTATAATAGTCACACAAAAATCAACCATTTCACAAGAACTTTATACACTCAACTTCTTATATTAACTGACCATCGCACATTATAATTGGACTGAGATTTAATTATAATTTTTAAATTATAATTTTTAAATTATAATTTTTAACTTATTTAACTTTCGACTTAAAATTGTATAATAGAACATATTGAAGAAAGCTGAATATCAGCCAAACGTCTATGAATTTCAATTTATAATTATTTTAAATATAACATCACAATAAATAACCAGTATTGGCTGTATGCTCCTTTTTTAACTTTTATATTTAATTAGTTGTATACAAAACATTTCTTAGATTTTAATGAAGGTTCTTTATGGATTAGTAAAAAAAAACTGCTGTTAAGAAATATACATATATAAATTCCTTTTTGTTGTTTTAAAGTAATGTAATAATTTTAAAACGTACAAAAAGATCTAATTTATATGTTAAATTCGCGCCAAAAGAAAATTATCATAATACCCACTCAATTTTATGAGAGGTCCAGTTAATATACGCAATAAAGAGATACAATGACGAAAGACATTCGGTTTGTGGTTCTAGAGAAAAATAAATTACGATGCAAAGAGAGAAGATGCAGAGTTTCCCACAAAAAACTTCGAACCTGCTCAAGAACGCCGACCGTAGAGCAACAATGGTGGAGAATCCGTGACACTCGAAACTTCCGGTCGCTACGTCGGAAGATTTACCTCCCATTTACAACGTCTGACAATTCTCGACGGCCCGGGTGTGCTGTGATATGCATTCGTCTAGTGAGAGTCGAGTACGTAGTTAAAAGGATTGAATAGCGAAGAAGCAGAAGTCTGATTCAACGGATCCGCATTGCGAATCCGACATGGCATTTCAAATTTATGTAAATGTAACTTTGAAATGAAGCACATAAAGACGACTTGATGTATTTTTCAACTGGATCAGAAAATATATGTATTTTTTCTTTTGCTCTTTCTTTAGCAATATTTGAAAAAAAAAGTGAGAATGAGAAAAAAAGTTGTTTTTATAAAGATACACGCGCGTTTTATCAATAGTAAAAAGAAAGTGTATTCCAGTTTGAAAGAAAAAGAAATGATAAAAGAATGTTTTTTAGACATTGTTTTGAAAAGTAAGTCATATTGGACGGCGCCGAATGAATTCAAATCGCCAAACGATGGGCGACGGGAGAAACATGCAAGCAAGGGTGATAAGATACCAGAAGCTGACAGCTTGAAGTTTTCAAACTGTAACGGTGCTTACGTCGAACGTCATTTAGAGTTCCAGTCTCGCGCGAGTGGAAGTTTCGAAGCTTTGATACTCGACAGCCGCACATAGCGGAATGAAAACGAAAGGAAAATGGAAAACATGAAAAAGAATCTCGACCGGATGCTTACAATGCATTTCGAACTTCAGACCTAAGAGCCATCGTGCGCGATCTATCATTTTTTGAAAGATGAATTCTAAGCATTTCTTAGATCTAGGGTGTACTTACTATATTTCTGTAATACATCTTTTGTAGAAGACAACATAAACTGAGTAACATTTTTATGATTATAATTTATCACTTGTTTATTAAATTTTAAACAATATAATCTATAATTTGTCAGAATTTAGGATATATATGTATATAGAATTTTATTTATAATTGTATATATATAT
>NW_017259317.1:972267-978270 GCF_001594045.1 Atta colombica
ATACATATGTATATCTAGATTTTATATAATATATATGCTGTATTTAATCATACAAATATTTTTCTTTTTGCAATTATAATTTTTTTCTAATATCTTGATTTTCACGTTAATGATTAATATAATAAATTTTTGTATTCGTATGTATTTTTTTCACCAAAGCAAGCTACGAAAATTGAGAGTCCTTTACTGTCTTAATTTAATTTTTATTTAATACTTTTTATTTAATATTTTAATATTTTTTTATATAATATTTTAATATTTTTTTATTTTAATATTTATTGAATTAGTACAATTTTTGCTTTATTCTATTTTACATCTTTATCTTACATCTTTATCTTACATTATTTTATTGTCTTTATAATAATTGTAAATAATTAAAAGTGAAATAGTTTGATTCGTTTTAATGTCAATGTTTTGTGCGGTTATTTCTATTGTAAACATCAAAACTCGATTATTTATATCGCATAATACGTGTTATACGCTGTTTATCAGAAGCGTTTGAAGTTGCGTTACGTAATTAAAATTGTGTCATCACATCAAGGGATTTGACACTTGATTTGATGGGATTTTTTCCAAATACAAATAAACAATCCTTGTTATTGTGTATTAAACATCATATGTTTTTTTATATTTATTTTATTATTTATTGATGAGCAGATAAAATAAAAAAATCTATTTCTCTTTAGAAAATAATTAAACGTAAAGTATTGTCTATGATTTCAAATTAATTTTATTATTTTTTATCCACATAATTTAAGAATTCTGCTATCAAAAATAAAAGTGAATTGTATAAAAAATATATAAAATATATTTATCTACATATATAATTGTAACATAAATTTTATATTAAAATAACATTATATAATAAATTTTTATAAAAATAGAGAAAATTTGTTCATGTGTACCTACATGCCAAATTGCTTGGTAGAAATATTGATGTTACATGAAGAACTTCATCAAAATATAGCTCATAAAAAAACAATCTTATTCCATTTAAGAAACTGTTTGTCTTTAAAAAAAATTTCTTGTATTACATTTTTCCATGCAAAAAATATCTTAGAATATATTAGAATAATCATTATATCGTGCAAAGAAGTAATAAAGAAACATCATCTGAGTCTATAGAAAAATATTTTAGAGGCAGTTCCTTCAATAGAATTGGAATCCATTTTTTCTTAAATTCGCTCTCTTGATAACGCATATTTCTCACGCAATGTCGATATTTCTGCAAGAGCCGACTAGCGTGTAGTACAACGAACATGTATTTTCCGTGGCAATTGTTATGAATAATCCGATCGATTGTGACAGCGGCATTTAATTATCACTAAGGGGATTGTCGGGCCAGTTCGAGTTGTCGGATTATCGCGCGTACTGAAGTTGCTCGAAGCAAATTAACTTCGTACCTTGATTTCATGCAATCATCCGTGGCTGAGAACCGAGCTGTGCACGAACCGCCGATTAGGATGCTTGTGTATGCGCAATTGCATCGGTCGCGAAACGAACGCCCGCACACGGAATGCAACGACCTATCGATCGAGAATGCGAGTCGCTTCGAGTCTCGCGGTTCGCCGCCGAAGGGCTAGCGATCAATTTCGGGGCACGAATTAGCCCGATAGGAACTTTGTAACGCATACACGTTATTATTACTGTGATAATTGGATCGGTTTGTCGATATGGCATTGACGAGCGTAAATGAACTTTGGCCGAGAAAACCAAAATATCAGGCGCGGCCATTTAGCAGTTTAACTTGGTAAAAAAAATATGTATGAATACAAAAATTTATTATATTAATCATTAACGAGAAAATCAAGAAAAATATTAGAAAAAAATTAAAATAATGCTCAGTTAGACAAATGAGAATGCAACGTGGTACCTGCGCATAAAGTTCACAAATATAATATACGCTGAGAGAGAGAGAGGGGGGGGAGGGAGAGGGAGAGGGAGGAAGGGAGGGAGAGAGAGAGAGAGAGAGAGAGAGAGAGAGAGAGAGAGAGAGAGAGAAAGAGGAAAGAGTAGAGGGATTACAAAAAAAATAAATACAAACGACACTATTGTAATGTACTAGGGTAATAATAATAACCTCTCATTTAAATACGAAAATAATTGGGCACATATAGGAGTTAGGCGCGGATATCGATGCGCATTAATTATGTATATATATATATTTTTTTTTATCTATTAAATTTTGATATTGTTTTTAGAAACAATGATTTCATTGTTTCTAGAAATATCAAATATTCAAAACAATATCAAAATTTAACATTACACAAATTTTGAATAATAAACTTGGAATATTTTTAATTGATGTCGATATAGAGTGAATAGATTTCTATCAAAATCAAATTCGTTTAGAATTAAATCTTCTCGTTAAATTGTAAAAAATATCTCGAAAAGCTTTTCGATTTATCAATGCAATTAATTTTCTTTCAGTGATATCTTTCCTTGTTCAAAAGAACGATATTTCTGCGAGATGGTTTATTATAATCATTGATGTGGCATTACATTTATTTATTCATTTATCGTGAGGGGGGGAAAGAGAGAGAGAGAGAGAGAGAGAGAGAGAGAAGAAAGAAAAGAAAAGAAAAGAACGATAAGGAGTCATATTTTTTGGCTCGTGCTATGACTGGAGAAACGATTGATATGCTGAACAAGTTGTCCCTTGACGACGTAGATGGATGGCATCTAGATTCCGCAGGTGGATCGCAGGTGCAATTCATACTATCGAAAACTCCTCCTTTACTATCGATCTCTTTTCAGTTCACATTATTCATCTCCTCATTGCGCTGCATTTGGAGAACATTTAAATAACTAAGAAAAGAAAGAGAAAGAGATTAATTAAAAAAAGGTTATTAAACTGAAAACGTCGATTTCTTCTTTTTAATATAATATCTAAAATATTATCTCATTTAAAGAAGGAACTGGCGAATAATCTTGGAAAATAAATTAAAGTTAGGCTTTGAGATATGCAATCAATTGATAAAAATAGATAGAAACCAATACGCAACTAAAAGAAGCAAACGACAAATTTTGTCTATCACGAATCTATTGATTCGATGACCATTATTAATGATAAATATATGAACAAATGTACATTTTCATTTGAGACAATCCCTAGCGAGTACAGTCAAAGTAAACAAAATCGGTCAAAAATACAGAACGAATCAGAAAAAGATTTTTCGTCTAGTCTGATTTATGTATTTTTGATTGATTATATTTACTTTTATATTCACTGAGAAGAGTTCCAATTTTAAAATGAAAAGTTTGTTTGTTTATCATTAATAAAGTTAATTGGTTATTAGATCGATTAATTCATGATTGAACATTTATTATTTACCTCGCCTGTTAACCATTATCTTTTATTGTTTGATCTATTTAAGAATATAATTTCTAATTTCTGCAAATTTATGTACATTTTTTATTTGGTTTGCCAAAAATAAATCATTGTATTTCTTAAATTGTTAAGATAATATTAAATTCTATCTTTCATGTTAGGCGTTACTAATAAAAGGCATTCGAGAATGAAATAAAGATCTATGTTATCTATGTTTCGGAGATCCGCCAATGATTTACAACTACTTAAACATTAAAAGCCTTCGTTTCTCGAAAATTTATATTTGATACGATTTGATTTTAAATCTTTGTTCGATTGTATCTTAATTTCAAGAGGTACGTTGTTAGATATCTCAATTCTTTTACTAGCTGATACATAAACTTTACAGAATTGATCGTAAACTACTAGTTGCCAAGATTTTTTCGCTTTTTGATATGCGAAGGAAAGCGTAACGCGACTGAGACGAGGCAAAGCCGAGAAAGAGAGAGAGAGAGAGAGAGAGAGAGAGAGAGAGAGAGAGAGAGAGAGAGGAAAGAGATAACTCACCCTGTGAGTTTTCACGGCGCGGATAGCGAAGTTTCTCTTCCATTTCGTTGCTCCACGTCTTCCCTTCACTACTTGCGAATCACCGGCTTGTTCTCGGTTCTACGTTAGGCTTTATGAAAATCCCGTTGAAGTTTAGTCGGACGAAATGGCGCTGCAAAAGTTCCACGAATGCGGCGGCTGGTGCAGCGTCGTACGCTTTGTCTACTCGGCCGGCTTGTTCTCCGTTATTCCCCTTACGGAGAAAAAAATCTTTCGACGGAACGGAAAGAAGAAGTGATGGAAAAAGGAACACTTTTCATTTTTGCTGAGGAGTTTTGAAAAATTGTCCCGTTGAAAGAGCATAGCCGCGAAGTACCGTTTAATGAATTATGCATGTAAATCACAAATAACTTTTCATATAATCGCATATAATCGCTTTTTTAGTGCTTTGCAAACCCTGTTATGCCACTTGGGTGAGATTCCGCAGTTATTAGTGCATAAATTATATATTACGATACAGCGATAAAATATGATTCGCAAGCAATTAAAATATATTTACCGAACGAAATTAATTGCAAACGTTTCGATTTGGAACTTTGGATTTAATTTAAGTCCTTTTCATATGAAAGTTATATACAAACTGACTTTCGAAGAAGACTCAAATACAGAGTCAAAATCTTTGCAATTAATTTCGCTTGGTAAGTATTTTAATTGCTTTCAAATTATATGTTATCGCCTTATAAAAATATATAATTTACGTACTAATAATTATAGAAGATTTATATAGATATTTTTTTGTATTTTATTTAACGATTATTTAAGATAATAATATAAACTATGACTCAAATAATAAAAAATTATTTTAAAATAAAAGGCTACGAATCGCAACAGGATGGTAGTTATTAATAATTAAAACTCATTGAAATCTAATACATATAAAATACAAACATTTTAACCCTTATTAGATCATTTTCAATGTCGTACAATATTAATCCACAATTTAACAATTTTATAAAATCTTCAATCTTCAAAGTATCCTACACACTATATTAATTTTTCAATAATTATAGATAGTACATCTTGACAAATCAAAAAGTGCAACTGTATCAGTTATTAAATTGCATCAACTTACACAGATCGATAGACATTAGTTATTTCAAAACTGAAAATATTTTCTGGACGTTATAATTATTATTAAAAACAATTATTAAAAACATGCGATTATATTCGATCCATACAAAAACCAACTTGTTCAGATAGAAAGAAGACATTATTTATGATTGATCATATTTTACTTTTCTCCTACTTTTCATAAAAAAAATTTGATAGAAATAATTCAGATTTTGCTAAATAACGGGTATTTTCTAAAATTTATTTTTTCTAATATACAGACAAAAATTAAATTTTATTGCAATAATAATGTCAACCTTACTAAACAGTAAATGTACATAAAATAAATTAATGATCGATTATTTATTATACGTTAAGATCATCTTTGAACCTTTTATTCCGATTGTAGCTGGTATTAATAAAAAAAAATAGCTTTTACGATATCTAACACTTACAGAAATATATCACCCGCAGTAAAGACATATTAGATTACATGTTCCATCAAGAGATAGTATACAAGATTTCTTGCCATGACTGTGACGCAACATATGTGGGACAGACTAAATGATATTTAAAATCTAGAATTATTGAATATGTAAATGACATTAACAAAAGAATCGGCTCCCATTCAGTAATCTTGAATCACGATTACAATTTTAATAGTGAATTTAATAGTGAACCGTCACACAATAAAAGATTGATTTCAAAGATGGTATATATATATAAAAAAACAACAGCACAGCTTAAACAAGCAGAGGAATCTCTTTCCGATTCCTATCTCCCAATTTTACATTTTTATTATCCTCTTTCTAATGCTTCTCCTTCCTTTCCTTCCACCATTTCATGTTCTTTCCTCTTCTATTTCACTTCCTTAACATACACTTGTACTTGTCCAATGTTCTTATTGTTGTTTTAACTTTTCAAACATAACGATCTTCTTCTAGTGGCGATGAATAATTTTTCCCATTTTAATGTGAATTTTATTGTGAACTTTATGGCAATTGGGAAACATATATATATATATATATATATATATA
>NW_017259317.1:978370-979404 GCF_001594045.1 Atta colombica
TTTATTGAATATAATATTTTCAGTTTCGAAATAACTAACATCTATCGACCTATGTAAGTCGATAAGACAACTTAATGACTGATGCAGTTGCAATGAGGCACTTTTTGATTTGTCAAGATATAATAATATTATCTATAATTTTGGATTATTATCTATATTATTAGAAAAATTAAAATGGTATGGATCTTTAAAAATTAAAGATTTTGTTAAATTGCGGATTATATTATTAATACGACACTAAAAATGACTCGGTAAGTTAAAACGTTTGTATTAGGTTTTAATGATTTTTAATTGTTAAAAACTACCATCCTGCGACTAGTTGCCTTTTTTAAAAATATTTAATATGATTTTGATAGAAGATACAATGAATGCAAAAGATATTCGTAGGGAAAATATGTTTTAAAAAACATATTTTTTAAAATGTTATCCGATGAGAAATGACTCATCGAATTGATATTGAATTGATATCAATACGATAATATCGACATCAATTCGATATCATTTCGATGATAATATCGACTGGATACTAAAGTGGCCCATCTTTTTCAACATTCGAATTTTTTCCGTGGCACCCCTCAAAATGATTTCAATTCACAAAAAAATAATTTCTGTCGAATTTCAGCTGGATCGGACAACGGGAACCCGTGCTGACAGCTTGTTAAACATTGATTTGAATTCCCTTATATTACTCAACAATGGTTTTTAAGCAAATTTTCCATAAAAATCAGCTTAGAGAATTTTTTTTTTTTTTAATATGTGTATTTTGCTGTTCTGTATCGTTTGAGACCATATACATCTCATTTAAACAATTAAAACATTAAAATTATTAATGATTAAAAAATAAAAATAAATAATTATTGTAATTCCGGTATATACGCCGACGAATCTTTCTTTTTTGACATTTAATTATTTTTCTTAGGGCATCACCCTAAAATTATGTTTCAATGTATATATATATTGATAAATAATAAAATAATAAAATATTTTAACGAACATATTTTTATATTATTGTATTTTTTAATATATAAAAATTT
>NW_017259317.1:979482-1001204 GCF_001594045.1 Atta colombica
TATATATATATATATATACATTGGAATACAATTTTAGGTAGTGCCCTGAGAAAAATAATCAAATGTCAGAAAAGAAAGACCCGGAGTATATATTACACTAATTATTTATTTTTATTTTTTAATCATTAACAATTCACTTAATTGTTTAAACGAGATGTATATAGTTTCAAACGTACAGAAAAGCAATATTTAAAAAAAAAAAAGAAAAGTCCTTTTTTAGATTGATTTTTGTGCAAAATACACTTAAAAACCAATGAGAGTGTAATATATGGAAATTTAAATGTTTAACGAGCTGTCGGCACGGATTCCCGTTGTCCGATCGAGCTGAAATTTGACAGGAATTATTTTTTATGAATTGGAACCATTTTGAGGAGTGCCGCGGAAAGAATTCGAAAAAAAATTTTTCTTCAAGAGTAAAGATGGACCACCCTACTGGGTAGTCCCAGTACCTATCATGAATGGAATTCCGATAAGAATTATTTCGTTTTCCCTAGAAAATCTAATAGAATTCTAGAGAGTAATTAAATAATTCCGACCGGAATCCATTCCGACTTAATATTTTGACTTATACTATTTGACGGTTCTTGTTATTTCTTGTTACATAATTTGCAATTTATTAATAAATAGCAAAATTGGCTATATATTTTTAATATTACATGTACTAAAAAGATATGTAATAAAAGATAATTAAATAAAATATATTATCTTAAAAATAAGCGCAAATGAAAAATGGATAATTATTTGGATGCGTAAAAAGTATCATACAGTCGAGAAATTTATTTTAAGATCAGAAGCACACGCGAAGCTTGTTTGTTTATATTAAAATATATTTATTATATAAAATTACTAATTAATGTTTATTTTATACAAATAAGACTTTTTTTAAAAATTTTTTTAAAAATTTTCTTTGTACTAATATTTTTTGCTCATTGGATTATTTACAACTTCAACGTTTACTTTACTTTTTTAACTCTCTTATTATTAGCTTAATCGTCAAGAATTTATTTTTTTGTGATTATATCTCCATATGTGTTTTGCATAGTTTATTTTTAAAAATGCAAAATTTCAAGCCTGTAAATGTATTATTCTTTAAATTTCACTGAGCCTCATACGCTTTTACAATTTACGATAATTCTCAGGTGATTATTCATCGGTGCGCCTACTCTACATTTTACTTTTACGATATTACTTTACATGGCTTAGAGATGGAAGCGAATCATTACGTTCCATTATGTTCCATTTAACAATATGACTTACCGCCCATACTGGGTAATACAAGGAAAAGTAACTATTGTTCATTCCCCAGAGTGAAAGTACTAAAAATATAATATTAGAGATATCAAAAATATATAGTTTATAAAATATTTCTTTTTACTTTGTTTTGATTAATTTTAACATGAAATATAAAATATCTTTTAAATTATTAATTTTTCAATAAGTATATCTTAATATCTTTACAGACAGGATAATGATAAAAATAAATGAACTTAATGTAAACATATTGTTGCTTTCTTAAAAAATATGCAAATTGCATAATTTTTTGTTAAAATAACTATGTTTTTTCTTTACATCAATTGATTTAGCTTATTATTCTTTGCATAAAAGTATTAAGACATAATAACTAAAAAATTAATTAATTTACGATATTTTTCATTTGATGTCGAAATTTCCCAGAAAAAAAATGTATAAATCTCGTGATCGTTTTATTGATTTTTCGAGATTTTTATTTTTTTTATGCATAATAATTACAGAAATCATATTATAATTATCATAAAAAATATATAATTTTTGGCGCTTACACAGAAAGAATTTTTCATTATATTTTATCGCAAAATTCACCACAAATTTTACCATATTGATAAATATGGGACAATTTAGCAACCTAATAAATATTATAATAAGATATACATTTTTTAAATATACAAAGGACATAAACTATATAATAAAAATTACTAAGCAATAATAAATTGTTTTAATGCAAAATATTTATAAAGCACTTCATAAAATTTATACATTACATTTTAATACAGATCAGTTATGATTATATTACATTTTAGCATATATAACTTTCAGGATTATTAAAATTTCTTAATTTTTACATACAACTAAAAAAACTGTCAAAGTACATTTCTTAATTACTCATCTTCGAATCAAAGTTTAAAGCTGGTTTTAAGATTAACTCCGATTAACTTAATAGACCGATTGTTACATTGAAACTGACCAATCGTATTTGCTGTTTAACAGAATTGATCAATCAGAAATTTTAAAATTATTGAAATCTTATTACACTTTTTAGTCAAATAAATTAAACTTATTTTATACTATATTATAGAAATAGTAACATGTCAGAGAGAATCTTAAAATTTTTCATTTAATAAAATCTTCTCTGATTATCTAACACAACATAAAAATGTTGAACGAGAGGATAACATGAGATCGATGAAGCGAGAGCGCACTAAATCGCAAAAGGAAGATCTCCCCGTAATGAAGGAATTGGGTTACTCTAGAAGTGGATGCTAAAAAATTCGTAAAGGGCGAAAGAATGGTGTTGGATGGAAGTGCCGCGCGTAGTAACGCCGTTGCGCCGGGAAGAGAAGGTGGAAAGTCATTATCCCGACAAAGAAGAAGCAATCGAGCTTGGTTCAAGAAGCCTATCAGTAAGCTTCAGCCGCGACTAAGAAGCTTCCGACGATTTGAGCGTACCTAGGGGAAAGTCTCCCCCCCTCCTCCCCCGGCTCGAAAAATTGGTAGAAAAGTACCTGAAAAGTCGTTTGATTATTTGGCACAAAGAAAGAGAGAGAAGAAAGAGAAGAAGAGAATTAACAATTTTTTGTATAGAGTAAATACATAAACCAAATTCAATTTTACCATAAACAATACTCACTCACTCTCTTATATATTTTTTTTCAAAACATCCTACAACAGAATGAAGTCGAATTCACGAGACAGATAAAACGCAAACAATGTTCACAACAAAAAAATTCTAACGAAAGTGGTGTGAATAAAAAGAAAGAGCGTTAAGAGTTAAGCAGACTTTCAAGCAATGCTCTAAAATTCTCGAGAAAGAGAAGAATTACAATCCCAAGGGATCGGAAGAAACGAGAACAGAATTACAACCTTTATTTGTTTTCACTTTCTCTTAAGACTTTTATTTCTTTGCTTTGTCTTTTTCGACTTCGCACATGAAGAAAACTTCGGCTTAAAAAACATGATTTTTTTATGATTCTATTTATTTATTTTTTTACCAATCTTCTCTTTATTGAGGCTTATATGTACACTTCACAGTCGTCTCTATTTTGCAGATAATTAGTTTTCTTGTTCACTTGCTGCATCTCTTTTTATCAACCCGCCATTCTCTTTATCGGTTCAGTCTTTTGACTAGATCAAACGCGCGGAATCCCAAAATGAAATTTGTCGAATGATCGAAAATTGATAGGCATTTGTTTCAATTCTAAAGTATTAGGTTTTTTGTTTTTATTGCATTTTGATAGCAGCGATAAAAATAATTTCCCGTTGAAGAGAAATGCTTAGACAGATGATAAATATACATATCGAACTAGACTAATTATATGTAATTTATTTTTACATTATTCTTACATTTTATACTATAGACTTAAAATAAAAGACTTAAAATAAAATCGGTTCTAAGAAATAAAGCTAATTTTTTATAATCAATAAAAAGGCGAAGTTAAAAAAAAATAAGAAAAATATAATATATCATCTATAAAAATTGTATTTATATTAAATTATTATTATTATGATGTTTAACTTTATTTTTTATCTTTTTTAAATCTTTATTTCCTCATTTCTGATTTAAAATCTTAGATCACGTAAAGAACTATGTCGAAAAAACGAAAATAATCCAATCTTTGAAAATAATACAAAGATATCAGATAAAACGCAACTGTTCCAATATTTAGAAACAGAATTTTCCAATATTTGGATATGTGACCTGCGGTGAAATCGAATGTAGAATCTAATTGCGTTTGATGTCATGTTATCGGTGTTGCATATGCAACGATTCGACAAATGTCTGCACGACAGAAATTCGTTTTCGGCATTAAGAGGTCTTCCCATGGCCTCTCAAATTTTCATCTGCGGACATGTGAACTTCTGCCATTGTCTCTAGTCTCTGTCCCGATATCCGGTTTCCTACATGATAAGCGTCGAACATATCGCATGTTCCGGACATGTGACGCACACAACGTCGGTTTCTAATGAATTTCGATTAACCGGTTAGCACGCAACGCGTGTATTACGTTAATCTCATGTTAATGTGATTTTGAGTCTATTGTTGTCTATTATATGCAATTCCCTCACATTACAAAAAAAATTGGAAATTTAAAACGATCTAAATTGTGATAAATACAATTGATAAGAATAAAATTATCATTAATTTTATAGTCATGTAATATTTTATACAATTTCTTAATATGATTATTGTATAAATTAATTGTTCAAAATGTAATTAAAAATTACATATGTAATGATACAATGTAATTTTTGATCACGATGTTACTTTATTTCATATTTCATGTACATTCCAATTAATTTTAATGATACTTTTTGCCTTGCACTTTAAGATTATATTGGGCTAGGAAATCTTTTACAAGTCTTTTTACAAATTGGTAAAAAGATCTTTCCTCATTAATATCTTCGTTAAAAATGATCAAAATTAAATTTAAAAAAGGGTTTTAAAGTTTGAAATCTCTACTTTCAAAGTGGTTACTATATTTTTATGCGAGTTCTTAAAAATACAGATTCTTAAAACTGAAACATTACTCTATCATGATGTAATTATTCATTTTTTAATATAGAATATATGGGTTGCTAAAAAAGTTTTTTTACCAACTTATAAAGGGACTTTTTCCCTAATCCAATATTATTTTTTTAGAGAAAATTATACCTCAGATAAATATTAAAACAAGGAAAATATTGAACAAGGAATCACTGAAAAAGAGTTAATATATTTAATTTAATATATTTAATGTATTCAATATATTTAAAATTATTTAATTTTAAGATATTAGAATATTTTATTCCTCTCTCCGTTTTTTAGAGACATACTTAAAGATGTTTTAGTTTTAAATTTTTTTAATAAACAAAACATTATATGTTTGGATTATAAAATACTAAAACGTTTAAAATTGAAATATCTTTTATTATTTGTTTTGCAAAGATGTTTTAAACGTAAAGATGTTTTAAACATTTTAAATATTGCATTTTTATAGTACATTTGACGTGAATAAGTTTATTATTTACTATCTAAATTCACTGTCTAAAAGTAATTTATACGTACATTCCATATTTTGCTTTTGTGTATACACGTTTGTCTAATTTGATAAATCTTTTTTAAACAATAGAGAATTTTAAAAATATACTTTCATAATATTATTTATACGAATACGTCTATTGAGTATTATTTACATTAAAATATATTAGTATGGGAAAAAATTCCCGTTATATCTAACGGGAAAAACGTCACGAACTTTTTCCCACACTTAATATATCAATATATTTTAATTATTGATAAGAAATCACATATTGAATATTTTAGTTTTAAAAATATGTTTTTTTTAACAAATTACATTTCTTATTTCTAATTATATCTTAAATTATATTATTTCTCGTATTAAATTTTTATCGAAAATAGTCAATTTAGATCGCGAATGATTTAGCAATAAATTATTTTAGATATTAAAAAAAATTGAGTTATCAGCAGCATCAGAATTCCTGATAATTGTAGATACCTCTACAGAAGCAGGATGGAGTTTTCATCTGCTGTATCATATCCTTACTGATGACTAGTTTTGAAACGTCTCTAACCTCCTTATATAATTTTTTAGTATTGCATTTTCTAATTGGCAATTATTTTTACTAACATGAGAAAATACGGTATTGAAAAATTTTGAAAAAATTGTAAAAAAATTATCAGAGCTCTATGAGAAGAAAATTAATAATTTTTGTCTCTTGCTGTTTTTCTGTAAAGTTGATATTATATGAGTAAAAAATTATTGAAGACAATTTTTAATAATTAATATCTCGTTAACCATTGCGAAAATGAAATTGTTCATGAAATATTTACATGAGCGGATCGAGTTCCGCAAAATCTATTTATACTCGTGTCGATTGTGACTCAATCGCGACACGTGCGCTACTTATATAAGCGCGCTGAAGTCGGTATATGTATATGTAAGCAATATCTTGCGCCATGCTTAGCGCTGACACTACCGTGTCTCCACATAGAACTAGCAACGTATTTAATCCATTCGCCACTAGATGTCGCATTGGAATTCAGTTTAACTCGTAAGAAAGAATCATCCAGCAATATTATATAAGAAGGCTATAGACATTCCAAAACTAGTCATCAGTAAGGATATTACTGATCGATACAGCAGATGATGAGTCGCTGGAGATGATCACTGATTAAACTCCACCCTGCTTCTGTAGAGGTATCGCAATCTATAGTTGTCAGGAATTCTGATGCTGCTGATGACTCGTTTTTTTTATAATATCTCAAATGATCTATTGCTGAATCATTCACGTGTAGTAATTGACCTATTTTTCATAAAAGTTTAATACGAGAAGTAATGTAATTTAGGATATAATTAGAAATAAGAAATGTGATTTGTTAGATAAAGCATATTTTTAAAACTAAAGTATTCGATGTGTGACTTCTTTATCAATAATTAAAATATATATATTGACATATATTTTAATGTAAATAATATTCAATAGACGTATTCATATAAATAATATTATGAAAGTATATTTTTAAAATTCTTTATTAATGTTTAAAAAAAATTTATCAAATCAGATAAACGTCGTTTGTGTATACACAAAAGCGAAATGTGGAATATATGTATAAATTACTTTTAGATAGTGAATTTAGACTGTAACTAATAAATTTATTCACGTCAAATGTACTATAAAAAAATATTTAAAATGTTTACGTTTAAAACATCTTTGCAAAACAAATATAATAATAAAAGATATTTCAATTTTAAACGTTTTAGTGTTTTAAATCCAAACATATAGTGTTTTGTTTATTAAAAAGTTTAAAACTAAATATCTTTAAGTGTGTCTTTAAAAAAGAGAAGTCTTTAAAACATTCTAATATCTTAAAATTAAATAACTTTAAATATATTGAATTGACTCTTTTTCAGTAATTCAGAAATCAGTGTTTCAAAAATATTTTCCTTGTTTTACATAATATTTATCTAAAATATATATAATTTTCTCTAAAAAAATAATATTGGATTAGGGAAAAAGTCCCTGTACAAGTTGTTAAAAAGACTTTTTTAGGAATTCATATATTCTATTTAAAAAAAATGGATACGATAGAGTAACGTCCTTTAAGAATTTGTATTTTTAAAAACTCACATAACTAAAAAAATATAGTAACCACTTTGAAAGTAGAGATTCCGAACTTTAAAACTCTCTTTTTTAAATTTAATTTTGATCATTTTTAACGAAGATTAATGAGGAAAGTTTACCAATTTGTAAAAAGACTTGTAAAAGATTTCGTAGCCCAATACAATCTCAAACTAAGGCAAAAAATATCATTAAAATTAATTAAAATGTACATGAAATACGAAATAAAGTAACATCGTGAAATAAAAAATTGCATTGTATCTTTACATATGTAATCTTTTTACATTTTTGTACAATTTGAGTAAAAAATAGTATTGAGTAAAAAATTATTGAAGACGATTCAGTAATTTTTAGTAATTAATATCTCCATTAACCATTGCAAAAATAAAATTGCTTATGAAATATTTACGCGAGAGGTTCGAGCTCCGCAAAATCTATCTACTTGTGCCAGTTATGAATCAATCGCGATGCTAACTCACAATCAGACAAATTTTGAATCATAAAATAATCTTAAAATATATATTAACTGTATGTAACTATAAAGAATATATAAATATTTGTTCATATTTATCAAAATTTAATTCATAAATTAAAAAATAAAGTTCCGCACTATAGGTATTCAAAATATATTTTTAACTAATTAATTTCTTATCAATTTCTTATCAATTTGTAATTAGGTCTATCGTAAATTTAAAGCATATTTAAATATCGATCTTCATTCGACCTTATCGAACGATA
The DNA here is from genome assembly GCF_001594045.1 of Atta colombica. NCBI lineage: Eukaryota > Metazoa > Arthropoda > Insecta > Hymenoptera > Formicidae > Atta > Atta colombica. The sequence continues at coordinate 987,595 of NW_017259317.1, forward strand.
ATGTAATAACGATAATGTAAAAACAATTTTTATAGTTTATTGTGTGCGTAAACTACTTGATTCCAGCCGATTACGACGCTAATTTGCGCTAACTGCTTGCATCTGGAGTGCAACGAACGCGAGACCGCGAGGTAGTCGAATAGCAGAAGGGTTAAAGAGGCCGCGGGGGTGAGATGTAGACTGCTGCAAAAGCAACGACCGGGGCTGACCTGAATTTGCGGTGCGATGAAAAGAGAACGACAAAAGCTGCGATCTACGACTCGAGAGTGAAAATAGGCCGTGAGACTCTTTTCCTCTCTCTCTCTCTCTCTCTCTCTCTCTCTCTCTCTCTCTCTCTCCCCCCCCCCCCCCCTCCCTCTTCCTCTCTCCTCTCTCCTCTGAAAAATATTTGTTATATACAATACGTTAATTTGAGTAATAGTTGCAATGTATTATAATAAAATAGATTAAAATTGGACGTGTGCAGAGATGGGATGCGTTGGCTCGTATTATAAGAAAAGGTTAACTCGCTATATATGTGAATATTTAATTACAATTTAAATCTGACAAAACGCCTTATATATTTAATATTTCTACATTAAAATGAGGTAGAATTAAAATAATTTATACTTATTTTTTGTAATATATTTTGCTATTTGATCATTACGAAATAACTTTGAAAGATACAATTTTAATTTTTACTAAAAAGTACTATCTAATTTTTATTTTTATTACTTTTCTATTATGTTTTTGTTAGTTTAATATAGAATTTATCATAAAGGCAAAATTTTATACTATAATATGTACCAATTTACTCCACCATATTGGAGCAAATTAATTACAATGCAACCATGTCCATATTTCATTTATTATAAAAGAAAGTATATAATGTATAGAACTATTACTGATAATATAGAAAAGATTTTCTATCATCATTGATATATTTTAATCATAATAAATTGTTTAAAAAATCTAATGCTGAAATTATGAAAACTGTGCCAACGAGACCCAGTCTCCCCTATAGTTCGATAGTTGAAATATACATTTGTCTTTTTAAATTACTAGAGAATAAATTATTTCTCTCTTAGTAATTACTCAATTTTATTACCCTTAATTTTTGTTTGTGTTTAGTATTTGACATTTTGTTTTGTAATTAACGAGCTTTGAATTTATTTTAATAATAGAAAATTTAAGTTAAAATTCTTTCGAATTTTTATTTATTTCCAACTTCTGAAAATGTCTTTTGAATTATAATATTGTTCCTTTTAAAATGACGATTAGAAATACAAATGCATTATGACCAGTAGGAACATTATAAAAAATAGAAATTTAAAAAATTTGTTTATTTCGATTTTGCGCAACTTCTGTTCTGAAATAAATTTTGCTTCTTTTCTTCGTGATTGTTTTATCACCGTTATTGCGGTTGAATAAATCTTCTACGTCGTTGAACGTATACAGCTTGGAGATGCACTGACATGCACGCGTCGACGCATTGTGCGCTAGGCGAACGTGCACATCTTTAAACATGTTACTGTGGCTAAAAAATACAAATCGATTGTCACTCTGTAAATATCAACATGTCAGAATTTCCGAGTCACATCACTACTCCAAAAGATTGCATCAAGAGTTCTCTGCGTGCAAAATATTTCAAAAAAAATCTGAAAGGAAGGAAAAATAATTGTACATTTCAAAATTACAATCACAGGATCATATACAAAAATATTTCGAAAAGTTCTCGGCTTGACATAAAAATGATGTCATAAATATCAAACTTTAATTTTAGACAAGTTAAATTCTGTTCAGGACTACTATTAAAATTTCAGGCAGATGCGTTCATTAGTTTCTTTGTTTCACAACTTGCGCAAACTGCACTTGTGCAAAAAAATTTTTGATTTCAATGTTCCCGCTTACACTTCTTCAACTGCAGTTGTAAAATTGTATGAATTGCGCTTCAAATTGGTTACGTACCATAAATATTACACACCATATAAACATTCATCAGATTTAGTTCCTAGTAACCTTTTTCTCTTTCTAAATGTGAAAAAATGATTCGCAGAAAAAAAGCTCTGTATCAAATATTGAATTAATTAATGAAACTAATGCTTATTTTAAAAACTTAAAGAAATCGTATTATATAGAGAATAAATAAAAAAGTTAAGAATATCATAATAAGTTGAACTGAAAATATTGAACTGAAAGAGATCTATATATTAAAAAATAAAAAAACGTTTGCCAAAAAAATTATATTTTTCTTTTATCAGGTCGAGAGAAGAATTTCTCGAACTACCCTCGTAGTATATAGATTTCAAATATAATGTTGCGGATAATGTGTTTTATTTGTTTATCTTTTTTTTGTCTCTCCCTTACGTGTAGATCGCTAAAGAAAGCGATCTATCAATCATATAGACTTCCAAGGGATGTCCTAAGGACATAAAGCGAACACATTATCGTTCTAAAAACATTTCTTAATTCTGTTACTTTTACTGATTCATCAGGACCGTTACAGTGTTGTTATAGCTTTTTTTGCTAATGTAACGATATTGTGGTTAAAATTTATAGAATCAGGATACAGAATGTCTCTTGGATAGGTTCAGTCAAAATTTCAACTACAAAGGCTTCAAAGGTATTTGATTTATCAATCACACTCTAAAAATATGGGTATGGACTTAATACCACGCTATCTATATCTATGCCATGTATACCACGTTATATTCGACGATATTATCTTAATATTAACATCAAATATGTAGATTTAAAATTTCTGCGACAAAATTCTGTAACTTGTTATGCAATCACTATGTGCTCATAATGATAATCGCACAAATATTTTATATACTTAAAATAAAAAAGTTGCTTAATTATGTATTCATTGCTCAATGACAGTTGAGCAGCTTTTTTACTAAATTTTACTTAATTGTAAGTATATAAAATATCTGCGCGATTATGAGTACATAGTGATTGCATAACAAGTTACAGAATTTTGTCACAGAAATTTTAAATCCACATGTTGATTTTAATGTTAATATTAGTATAATAACACCAATATGATGTATAGATATCGCATGGTTAAGTCCATAGTCTTTCTTTTGCACTTTAAAAGATTGGTGCAGATTTAATACTAAGTGGTGTTTATGTAATTCTCATCGTGTTAGTGATATTAACACCAACACATCTATCTTTTAAAGTACAAAAGAAAGAAATTTTATGAATTGATCAATCAAAGAATGCTTTAAAGCATTTCTTATAGGGTTACATTGACCGTATCCAAAGTGTGCTGTATAAGTGGCTTAGATCTCTTACTGTGCTATCACAAACAAATAAACAAGAAATCCAACATCGCGCTTAAAATCGCTAAAAGTTTTATTCGCCGAGCGAGTTGAAAGACATCGACGCTGAAGATATTTCATTTTCCATCGAGTCGAAATGCAGCCAAATTGATTTGCGAGAATTGGTACCGATTGCACACAATCTTGCGCGCGCGAGTAGACTGATGCCGAATGTGCCGCATACCGAAATTCCCTGAGAATCTCCAACGTCTTTCAGACACGCGCGCGTCTCGAGTCTCCGATATTCGATTATCTGAGAACCGGGAAACCCTCTTCTCCGCTCGTGAGATTCAACCGTCGTCAGCCGTTTTGTATCTGCAGCATATACGTCGGAATTGTTAGTCAAATTGCGTGATTGCATAACAATAGACTTTGTCGGCGATCTGGAACGGGATTTGAAATAAGCCAATCGTTTGGTGAATTTTAAGGAAAAATCTCAAGGAAACCAGGATTTGAATTGATAAATTCATTGATTTTAATCGAGATTAAAACAGGAAATCTAATAATTATTGAATATAAAAACGAGGAAATGTATAATAAAGTGGGAAAGGAATAACGATTGTTCAGGTGAAGCGATTACGGATTATACGCATTGTATTAACGAAGCTATAAAGTACATACTCATAGAGCGTTAAGTCCCACCTGTTGCATTAAACTTTTTGTCTAAACATAATTGCTGTTAATCGTGAAACACGGATGCAACTAAAATATTAACCACTGGATCAATAGCGCGTTACACGGATACGGATTCCAATCACGAAGCACGCAAATTGAATTCGACTCTACGTTTAAGGGGATTCTAAAATAGTCAATATTACTGATTGAACCATATAATTTTTGTATAACAATTACTTTTTTTCTTTTTTACTAATTCGAAAATTCTTTTCCAGAATTAAAAAATACGCATTAAGGGGGAACATCTGCATCCTTGAGATCTAAAAATGATATCTAATTTTGGCAATTTTTACAGTAAACTAATAAAGTTAAAATAATAAAAAATCATTTTTAAGGGCTTTACTATATGAATTTTTAAGAGTACAAAAAATTTTTTTTTAATTTTTATCATATAAAATGGCAGTGCTATATCAGCAGCATCGAGCCTCCTTTTTTGGCGAATGCTATGTACATGGAATTTTTTAATGTGAAACAAAAATTCAAAAATTTTTATTATCTACATACTAAAAACTAGAGAAGTACGTAGGCTCATTTCAAAATATTTATTTTTGTAAAAATGATAAATATTTTAAGAAAAAGTAACATTTTCGACCAAAAAATTTCTTAAAAATTTTTTAAATATTAATAATAAAAAAGCTTTCAATATATCATAAAAATCTTACGTACTTCTCTACATTAAACATCTGAGAATAATCTGTGCAAATTTCAAGTGAATCGATTAAGAAGATACACCGGCTTTGAAAATCTCGTTTTAAGAAAAACGCTAAAGTTTTCAGAATTGATTTTTTTGCTTATTACAAAAATTGTTTTGCTCTCGATAGTTCATAATTAAGTAAAGCCCTTAAAAACGATTTTTAATTGACTTTATTAATTTACTATAAGAAATTGCCAAAATTAGATATCATTTTTTAAATCTCAAGAGTAGTGTTAATATCTGTAAGGTGGAGTTTATCCTGAGAACGACAAAGTTTCGAAATTGAGATCTTCTTTACCATTCTTAGTTCAATATAACGCTTCAAAGCGCTGTCGTGACAACATTTGCTTCATGTAAAAGCTGTGCAATCTGTATTTACGAAATAATAATTCACAGATTAATAATTTCCAAGAAATAACATGGAGTTCTTAAAATTGGACTCAGACGTCTAATTAAAATGTAATTGTCATACGAAAATTTATGTGTATGTATGCGTGAGATATTGATATATTAATATATAGTAATATATAGTAATATATAGTGACCCTTAACATGTAATTCGTTTGTGTATAAGTACTATTTATAATATGATTAATCGTCTTTAGAATCTCCTTAAGAATATTCTGTCGATTTTCATGAGTTTAATTTATCTTAATTAAGTAATGCTATTTGATTTCAGAGATTTGCCTTTATCAAATAAGCTTTATAATCTAATAATTTTCTTATATCCCTATTTTAATCCTTCGTATGTCTATAAATTAAATATTCAATTTATTTCGTTGATATATCTTCTAATGGCTTTTCATTTTAACAAGAAGCTCCAGTTACGGTTCTCCGTTTCTCTCACTCTTCTTGGAATTTCTGAAATTCCGCGAGGCATTTCTGGGATTGCTTGACGAGAAGTAAGACGTATCCAGTCAGACAGGACTGCCCAGGAATTTCCGTCTTCCGGTGACCAAGTTCGTTGATCTAATGTGTTACATGTTACATACACATCAAACAATGGCAGATCAAAATTTGTCATAGAAGTACATTTCATTAAAGACATTTAATCCCGCGAAGGGCATTTTCTAAATTAAACGCTGAAAACGAAATTGGAAAATTAAATTGGAAAAATCTTGCAGACACGAGCTCTTAATCTTAATAATAATTAGTGTATTCTGAAAGAAGAAGAATCTTAGTTACGTTATTAGTATCTTTTGCTGTAATTGCACTTATAATTAGTATCTGCAAGATAATTTAATATGTAGTTCATTACCAATAGGGTTGAAATTTCAGATTGAAACTTTCGGAAAGTATCTTTCATCACACATCCTAGAGCGGAAGTTTCCCTAGTATAATACAATGTTAAAGACGTCCCGTGAGACTCGGTGAATACCGGGAAATTCAGCAGCATCCCTTTTCCCACTGGAATGTTAATAATTATCAACATAGATAGTGTCGTTATAATCTGAACACAAAAATTTCATCATTGTTATATTTTACTTCTCTTATCTTTTTCTCTGGAAATAAAAGCAATGTATACGTAAATATGTTATGAAGCAAAAATAGAATTAAGCTATTGAATTGTGCAAACATTTTGATTTTTTTATAATTTTTTCTTGTTTCGATAAATTTTTTTTATATTGCTAATGCTTGTTTACCGAAATATTCTTTTTTCTTTATTTGTTTATATATAATCTAATAATTTTTATAATTGACAGCACAAAAGTTTGTCAAATCAATAATTTAATATTACGACTTTTTTAATATCTAGAAAACTTTAAAGCAGATGAGAAAGACATTCTGTAATTAAATAATCAGATTGCTTTGCTCGTCATAGATAAATTCGATATTCGATTGAGGTTAATCACTTTTTTTTCGAGGATATGAACATTAATTAATTGCACGACGATTCGCACAACAGTTAAATCTTTCATCTCTGTGAACAAATCACGTTTCTTCATTATTCCCGAGGGAGGTTCAATTACTGCAGTGAGGTATCGACCGTTCACCAAAGTTACACCGTGCCTGACGAAGCGATCATTATCTTCTCCCAGAGTATCGTGTACTACTAAAATTGGACTTTGTAAATCAAGCAAACAATAACGAGATTAAATAAAAAATTCAACTAACGAAGACAATAATGCTGAGAAAATTATTCAACACTCCGTAAATCCGTATGTTTCGCGAGCAAACACGAGCGCTTCCATAGCTTCTTCCATAACGTTTACAATAATCGCAACATCGGTCTTAGCTCGATGATTGGTGATTGACTCTTTTATTTCGAGACATTGATAGATAGGTTCTCAGCAACTGCAATTGTACGGTAATAAATCATCAGTCATCAATGAATGAATCTTTATTGCCGATGAGTCATCTCGAAAAAAATCAATATCAACGACTTTTACGAGAACGTGCACGATTTCGGATGAGTACCGGAAGTAGAATCAACGATCATATTTAATCTCCGGCATGATGATTTATGCATTAGAGGCTGTGTTCCGATATTCACTACTGATATTAAAAATCTATAATGTACGTTATGTGCACTGGCAATAAATATATCGTAGCAAGAATTACGTACGTTCGATAATGTTACACATAAAGATCGATTGTCTACATTTTTCGATGAGAAATAATATTACGCGAGTAATATCTCTTAATTCTACATAGAGAGAACGGTTTCTAAAAATTTAGCTACTTTTTAAAATCTTTAGAAATGTGACTCCAAAGAGTGAAATCTTACTTTTAGAAATTAATAATTGACCCATTCTTTTTCAATACTCAATTGTCATTTTTTGTCACTCTTTAAAATTAAATTTTACTATAAAAATTTTGGAGAATAAAATACAAATCTAAAAATAATTTTATTGGATCATTAAAATTATTATGTTGAAAGCTTAAAACGCGTTGGTGACAATGCTAAAAAGTTTTAATATTGTAGCAACTAACTATTTGATTGTCCTACATAATTATTTTAATGGTTCAAGCAAAATTATTTCAGATCTATATCCAGCTACATACTTTAGCAAATAATCACTGTTCTTACATTATGTATCTGATAGATATGTTTTTTTATGGTTAATTAACCTTAAAGGTTAATTATTTTGACTAATCCTAATTTTTTTCAATGAATTTAGCAAACACATGGATTGATATTAAATTAAACAGTGCATATTTTGTACTCTTGCGAGTTTTTATTTAGTTCGTCAAAGCCTCTACGTTATTCTAGGTGCATTGATCATTTTACTGTCGTAGGTTCATTGTATATGTATGTATATGTGTGCATGTGTGTTGCACATATATGTTCAGGAAGGAAAAATAAAGAGTGCATCGCAAGTGGAAGAAGGTTTTTGTGAGCGACCACCCTCATGAAAGCGGCCGCTTGTTTATACTCGTCTCACGTGGATTAATTCGTAATTCCTTTATGGCACATATATTTTTATTAAAAACGCGCGATAGCACATTGAACTTCTCGCTCAGTCGTCTGGATATATTATTATTCCGCAACCAGATTGAGGTTTACAATTTCGATCGATCGCATCGTCGAATAGTTTTATGAACAACCGCGACAGACGGATTAATTATCAATTCTCTCGTTTCCAACTAGTTCATTCTCAGAGAAAGAGAGAGAGAGAGAGAGAGAGAGAGAGAGAGAAAACAAGAGGAAGAGAGACATTTTACTAAACCATTTGTAAACCGATCGCGCAATGAGGATCGCGTAACGTATATCCCACGTGCCGAATTTATAGATATCTCTCCCTCAGGATCACATAGAAAGCATCAGTTTTACGTTACTTCGGCGACACGCTAGAATGATCCGTAAAATTTCACCTCGTCCATATCCGATAACTCCCTCGTGCACAATTTTTACACACGAGAGCCGAATGCGCGCTACCGCTGTAATCTCGATTAATTAAACCAGAAATATATACCAATCATTTGGTGTCTACGAACATTTTGTCAGATACGCTTTACAGGAAAGTTTAACAGATTAAAAATGTTTTTGATCGAAAGTATCGATGTGAATTTTATTTATCGTATCTCTATGTTTTCGATAGAAAAATTAATCGTCGAGCTCGTCGCAAATTTTTGCTTGACAAATGGCAGTTTGACCTATTTAACCGAGGATTATATAAGCGATTGTTACCGCAATCGTAACGCGCTGGCGCGTTATTAGATTCATAAATCTTGTTACTGTTGTTAAGAAATATTATTCTTCGCAATTAATTTTCGTTGATTAACAACGTCCCATGGCTCATTCACTGACGCAGCACGCAACTTTACTAATGTCTAAACATATTACATCACAGTTATTAAACTACGTCATAATCATCCTAAAGCTACTAATTACAGTAAATAGAGTTTCCTAACATCGCGTCAAACTTAGGGAAACATAAAAATGTATGTGTCATAAGTTTGAAATAAAATTTTGCTTTGTTTTGCAATTGTTAATTTCACTTAAGGACTATAAAATAGTATTTCAATAACAATTGTTGAAATGTCCAGCACCTCGTGAAATTAAATTAAATTAAATCTCATAGGATTTTCGACTCTTTTACATAGAATTATTTATGTTGAGCATCAATTTTCATAAAATGATAATTCATTGTTAGATATAATTACATTATATACCTAGAATAAATAACAACTTTTAAACATTAATGATATACGTGCATTTCGGTTCTTGGAATTCAGATGTACAATAGCTCGATAAGCCCGGACATCCTGTCGCATTAAATACTCGACATAAATTGCAAGCGACGTACAATTTTGCTCATTTCTCATACTGAAGTTAATGAGAAAAACTAATTTACTAGCTAGTTTTGCTGATGACACATGATGATGAAAGAAAAAAGTGAATCGTAGAAAAGCCGTTTAAAGAGCTTCTTGTATGTAGCGGGAGATAATTATCCATCTCTCAAGCTTGCGAAAATGCCAGGCATGGACAGTGCGACGGACGGGTTATCGATCCCGGGCCACGTTGCAGAAATAACTTTTGGACGGGAGTGAAGGAAATGTGAAGTTTCCTAAACGATATTCTGAAACGAAGACGGTTTGCGACGGCAATATCGACGTGTTAGCCGTCAAATTTTACGTATTAATAGAGCCTACTTCATACTTTTACTCCGATATCTCTTTCATTTGTAATGTTTTATATGTATTTCGGATTCTGGAAGAAATACTTTAAAGTAAAAAAAGAAAAACTTTTGTCAAGCGTGTATCTTTTTAAATAACTGACAATAAGTCGTGTAATGATAAGATGATTCTTAATTCATTATGTATGTATATATGCGTGTATGTGTTTTCGATTATCTTGTAAATGTAGGCGTATAAAAAAAATGAAACTGACACAAATCACATTTTCCTCATGCCATGAATAAATATAGCCACGAATAAATACAGAAATCCATCTCATGTGTCTACATTCTGTAACATTGAAATTCAATGAAAATATACATAAAAAAAAAGTGTAATTGCACATTGAAAATTACATATTTTTTGAAGTAACTATATTTTATTTATATTTGATTGATCTTTTCTGCATAGAAGTATCAAAGTAGGAAAGTAAATATACCAAACATTTCATTTCACATTTTTATGTTAAAATCTGTCAGAAGTGAAGCGTAAAAATAAATAAACTTTTCTTAGTATTTATGTTACATTAGTATTAAGAAATCTTGTCTCAGTACTTTTATATGCAGAATAATAAAATTAGATAAATCATATTACGTGTAAAAAAAATTATATTTTTATTTGTAAAAATATCGATGACATTGATATCTCATAAAAGCGCAAAAAAATTATTACGTATATCTATATTTTCATAAAAAATTGTGAAATATTTCAGTATTTAGCCAAACTAAAATAATTAAAACATTCGAAATATATAACTAAAAGAAGGTGAGAGATCTTTTTTACGTTTTATAAGGCTAATTTTCCTTTATAGTGAAGAATATTTTATGTTCGCATTTTTAACGTTAAACTGATCTTTATTCTTAAATTATCATTCTTAAATTGATCATTCATGATCAATAACTGAATTTTTATACATAAAATGAAAACAAGGCAAACAAAATAAACGCGGATGACTCGTCAGCCATTATATATAGGCGATGAAGATCCGACTGCTGAATTGTTTTTACTGAAAGCTTTTCAAATTTTGCACATAGATCGAGTCGATTCGATCACGCATCAATTAATGGTTTGTTGAGTTTCCATTTCGTCATATATTGTATGAAAGTTTTTATTATCAATCGTAAAAATTGTACATACATATATACCCACGTGTATGAATCGTCACAGACTTGCTGAGCTACTTTCTATAGATAGATTTTTTAGTTAGTTTGGAATTGATTTTACTTCAATAATCAAAAATATTGAGAACAATAATAAATGACTGAGAATAAATTTCTTAGAAATTGATCTATTAAGTAAAGTGCTAATAGAAATTAAAAACCTTCTTTCAATTTCAGACTGTATTTAAAAAAAATTTTGAATTTAATTAAAAAAAAATTAATTTAATAGTCCAATGTTTTTAAGACAAAACTTTTATGATATGATTTTAGCAATACATACACGTAATTTTTCTTTAAATCTTTCCAGTTTTTCAATTCCCAACTATGATCACATTTAATAAGTTCTTCAAAAGATTTCGAAAATTTGCGACAAATAGTAATTTTTTTTTCCTTTGACATTTTTTTTAAGGAAAAGATTGATGGAAGGATGGAAGGATCATATAAGAGAAGCTTGGGTTTTGATAGGTCTGAAAACGGATCAACTTGTGTATATATGCAATATGCAATTTTATTGCGCATGGCGATATTGCTAAACGATATCGCGGTTCTACGCGGAAAAATGCAACACAGGGTTGACTGGCCAATCGGCCGAATAATGGATGCGAAGCGAACAAGGGACGACCGAGTGGCGAGATGTTGCCAGCCGACCAACCAGCTAGCTGGTCAGCCGCTGCACTGAAGCGCCAGATTGCGCATAACAGAATATTGGCACTCGCGGAACCGAATAACCGATAATAATAAGTGCCTGCCACTCACACGGCCGCCCGCCCGATCGCTCGTCATCTATCGCGCTTGAAAGGCTTGTCCAGTTCTTTTTCTCTTTTTCTCCTTTCGCGTGATTCGCAAACGATTATCTGATATTCCGTGGATTTCCAAAACTCTCCCTATCTTCAATAAATACATCGTACCTACTCTGTAAAAGAGACAATTCTGCAGAATAAAGTTTACTTTGTATACTATGTAATATTGCTGAGAATGGCTCCAAAGTGAATTGAATTCAAGATTACGAAATAAGACATCAGTTTTATGAAGAAGTAATTTTACTAATCTATAACTGTGCGCAACTCTTTTCGTGTTGATTCTCATTAGCCTTGCAATTTCCTAATTACTATTATTTTTTAAAATTTCTTTTCGAAAAATGCCGCCCTCCCTAAACTTGTCGCCTCTAGAGATAGCTTAAGTTAGCCTCTGATGCTAATATGGCATTGTAATTGGTTGTATATTCAGAAATGCAAACTCTCACTCGAAATTCGATGAGTTTCAGAACGTAGTCTGCTTATCGAAAGATTGGTTCCTACTTATGGATCGCTTGAGTGAGTAGGCTGCAAAACTCCGAAACTCATTTAAAAAAAAAATGTTCCAATCTTTTTAGTTGCTGATTGTATATACAAAGTAAAGATAAAAATATCAGTTAAAAAGTCAATAATTAATTAGCTAATATTAGTTAAAAAATGTTTATTATAAATGCACACTGAAATCAATTGCAAAAAACAAATATACAACAAATATTATATAATGATGAAATAATGATACGTAATGACTTTATGTAACAAAACAAATTTTGTTACAGTTATAGATATACAATTTTTAAGCAAGTAAATCCAAATAAACTTTTGTATGAATATTTATTAAAGTTTTATTAGTATATACAAAAAATTTGATTTAATCGTAACCTTATCCAAATTTGCAAATAGTATTACAAAACGACTATATACTACGATTTTACATTAGAATCAAGGCAAACAAAAAGTTAAATAACTTTTAAATCATTAAGAAAATTGTGCTCAAATTTTACAGATATTAGATATCTAAATGTATAATAATAGAACGATCTATAAAATTTTTATATTTTTGATAATGCTTTGAGATACATACATCCTTAAAAAAACATCACTAATTTCATTCTGCGGAATTGTCTCTTTTACGAAATAAAGAAGATAGTTTTATGAAGAAGTAATTTTACTAATCTATAATTATGCGCAACTCTTTTTACGACTTTTTTGGTTCTTCTGACTCCCATTAGCTTTGAAAATTATTATTATTATTATTTTTTATTATTATTTTAAATACAGAAAGTTTGTTCTAATCATTATATTCTCTAAAAGATAACCATTTTTTATCAAACGCGAATGATTGAGGAAATTTTCCATTAATTATTAGAAATTTATTCGCGTCGCTCCAATATGCTTCTACTATAGCTTCTGCTCATTCCAACAAGCGCGATCTTACAAAACAATTAATTCTTTTTCTACTAATAGTAACATTTTTCAATAAAACAATACAGGATGTTACTCTTAATTTTTCTGAATATGTTTGTATGTAAATGAATGTAGATGTATTATATTAAAAGGATTATATTGATAATACCGAACTAAAAAAAGGATCTGCAGATAATAGTTAGCAAATGTTGAACAAAATAATCCCAATCAAACGTTCGATTAATGTAAACAAATATAATTTTAGTAAATCAATAAAGAAAAAGGACTATGAGCCAAAAATTATTTTATAAAATTGTTATTTTATAAAATTGAGCGCCATTAATATAGAAGTTTATTAATGATGTTTTTAATTAAAGCCTTTTCTTTATTGGTTTTTTTAAATTTATGAGCTTTATTACTAGACATTTAAATATAATTTTATTTCTAAATATTTAGT
>NW_017259317.1:1001304-1010482 GCF_001594045.1 Atta colombica
TATATTAACTATATTAACAATATTAACTAAAAGTATCAGTTAAATAATCAGCTAAAAACTTAGCCAATATTATATTTAAAAAATTTTGATAGTTACTTATTAGTCAGTGAATACATTTTGAAACAACTGCAAAAGATAAAATAATAAATAATTTGGTTTATGATGATTTTGTGCAATAAAACTATATTTTGCGCGCGCGCTTGGTTTTAAATCAATAACTTTTAAATGAGTAAGTGGATTTAAATAAACTTTTGCACGCATATTTATTATTATTTTATTGATATATGTATAAAATTTAATTTAATTCTTAACTTTTTTCTTCCTCATTTACAAATAAATATTATATTTACAAATAAATATTATAAAACGATTTTATAAAAGTAAATAAAATAAACAAAAAATTATATAGTTTTTAAACCAATAAGAGAATTGTGCTCAAATAGATGATCAGAATATAATAATAGAACAATTTATAAATAAAATATTGTTAAATTTCTAATATTTTAATTGAAGATGGATATAATACTAAACACTTAATACAATATAACCGCGATAAGAAGTCTTTCCGATGCTCGCAAATTGTTTCATAATTTCTGTGTCGCGTACTGTTTCTTCGAAGATCTTCATTTTCTATCTGTAAAAATCAGGTCAACGCAATACTCATGCAACTGTTTGTGACAAACGCGTGAAAATGACAATGGGTCGCAACGAGCGGAACTGGAATACGGCCGATACAGATGAAAAGAAGAAAAATATAAAAGAGAGGAAAAGATTCATGATCGTACGACGACGTAAAATGATTGGTGAACGGAGGGTGGACAGATAGATAGGTGAATAAATATTAAAAGAGAACTACAATAGATAGAAGAAAGAGAAAGAGAGAGGGAGGGAGGAAAGGGAGAGAGAGAAAGAGAGAGAGAGAGAGAGAGAGAGAGAGAGAGAGAGAGAGAGAGAGAGAGAGAAGGATTCTCTCTCTTTACAAATCTTCTTTTTACAAATATACATATATATATGTAAATAACATCATCTGCGCGCGCGTTTTTTGCTATTTAAAACGCGAGTCAGTTTTCTCTTTGGTCGAATTCACTTCCACCGGATGACGCCGGATACATATGTAAAAAAAATACGGTGGTATTATGACCAATTTACATTTTATACAATAACTTAATAATTATTTTAATTATTTTAATAATTGTGATTAATAATTAATGTTTAAATTTAAAACTTAATTACATTCGTCAACAAAAGCGTTTTTCAATTAATTCTAGACTCAAAGTTACAAAACATTTATTATTTATAAGTATACATTTAAAAAATTATACTGCATAACGGCTAAAAGAAAAATAGAAGTAGTAATGTAGCTTTTAAAAAAAAATAAAAAATAGTTTTGTTTAAAAAGTAGTATTTAGTTACAAAATTAACAAAATGTTATACATTTAAAGTTGTAAATGCATACAATATGTACACATAGAGACTACTCTCCATTTTTCCGCATATAAGCTACTCAGTACTAAAAAATCTATTACATGTATTATAAACTATAGATTAAAAATAAAGTTACCATTCATGGAATAATTATTTTACGAAAGAAAAGCCTATAAATGAGCCAAAAGAAAGTACGTGTGTAAAAGATTATAATTCAATATAACGATAGAAAAACAAAGTAATATAAATTAGAAAATTCGTATAAGAACAGTTCGCAATAGCAAAAGAAATATGTTTCGACCCTAGATTTGGGTTCCAAAAATAATTATTTTGATATGAAAACCTCGTCAGCATTTATAGGGAGCTACAGTAGTAAAATGCCATGCTATTTAATTTTGCATAACTTGAAACGTATAGTACAGCCAAATCAAATGTGTTAAATAACAAATATATATATATATATACTCGCATAATAGATATATCAAGTATCAAGTATTTAAGAATAATGAGGAAATATGTATGTAATAAAATGCTATAATATATCTTAAAAATGCTTGAAAATAAAAATACGGCATAATAAATTCTACCTATTGTGTATTGATTAGCATCATGGTATAATTCAATGAATTACTGAACAAATAATTCCAGTAAGTAATTACTAGAATTTTTCACCTATAGCGGTGATATTAAAAGAAGTTATACCTATACTGACTATAATAGCACCTTCTTCTCTACTATGCAAGCAACATTGCTACAACGTACGTCAATAAATGGATAAATAAAAAAAAGATATGTTAAGCAAATGGCACTTATGGAAAAACGCCGTAAGTAGTAATTCTTATAGAAAAGTATTACTGCACAGTATAATATTATGAGATTGTTGAGTACATTACTATACTAATACATATGCTATTATACTACAATAGGTAATAATGTAATGATGCAATAGTGCGATAGTACAGTAGTGCCTCAGATTATTATTGCACACTAATAGTGTTCACACTATTAGTTCACACTGTTAGTGTATTTTTCTACAAAAAAAGTGGGCTTGCACACATTTTTCTTAATCGTAAGATATGAACCATAAGAGTTAATTAATCATAATTAAGTTTTTGAAAATTCTTAACTGTGATTGATTAATTCTTACAGTATGTCTTATCAATTTTTTTCATTTGCTATTACTGCCTTTGTATTATTGCCTTAGTTCTTTTAGACTATTGATCGATTCGCTTACTGCTTATGTTTTATTGCTTATTACTCACGTTTTTTTTACATATGCTACTAGCTTAAGCAGCACCAGATAATTTATGCCATTAATTTACTTGCATCATTATTATTTCATTATCTTGATTTCTCACTATTTTTTCTATAAGACACATAAAATCATTAGAGTTATTTGAAAAATTAGCTTTACAATTGAATCCTTTTGATTGATCGAGGACGTTTATGTAAGGAACTTACATATAAAGCGACAAAATTAATATTCAAAATTAATATTAAAAATCGAGTCAGATTTTAATTTTTAATATACATATTATTGCAATAAATAAGATATATACCATATTTTATGTATGGATGTGTTAAAATGATTGTATCATTAAAAAATGAATTGTAAATGAAAGTCGGAAGAAAATTTGAGAAATCCGTGGATCATGTTGATGAAATCTCGCGGTCTGTTCTGGCGAAAGATTGGAATATCCGTGCGCGAGTGGATTTATTGGAATTCGAGAGATTCGGAGAGAGTCTCAGAATCGTTGGAATAATTGACGCCAGCCGTCACACCACTACCTGCAAAAGTATCAAAATGCAGAAAGGGTTCGACATCACGTAATGCGAGCCTTACGACTGTCATAAATCTTTCGAAACGAAAATTGGCACCGATAATGGCGTACAAAGCTCTGACCTGCTCGTAAAAACCATAAATCAAATGTCTACTATTTCGCGCAAAGCAAACACTTTGCCGTCGAAAATTATGCATCATCGTTGTAATCGCGACGGTAGTAGTTTCGAGAGAATTTAAAGTGGATTTTTTCCGATGGAAATATCACGACTACTCTCCGTTAAAAATTCCCTTTACTATTGACAATCAATTCAAAACGAGTTAGAAATTAATAATATGATTAATCGCAATTTATTTATTCTGTAACAAATTTAGATGATTTACGTTATTCTAATTTCGCCTTTACTTTTCCTTAAATAATAATTTTGCAAAATTTTGTTGATGATTATATTTATTTAAAAATAACAAAATATATTATATATATTATATATTAATAATATGTTAAATAATATATTGTTGTATAGTTTTTATTGTCTATCTAGATTTTTACAGTTTTCTCTCTCTCTTTCTCTCTCTCTCTCTCTCTCTCTCTCTCTCTCTCTCTCTCTCTCTCTTATTTTTGATAAATAACATTCGATTATCTGCGATCACAATGCAACATTCGATATTTCGCGGAGCTGCTATCGCAGTTTTCGGAAAATTGCATATTTTTTACTAACACAGCGAATACCGCTTATCGCGCGTCTCACCGACATAGACATATTTGAATATACCGCGAGCACGAGCGCAAAAACGATCGTAAGTTTTCACGATAGCCCACAATTACCTACCCATAATTCATGAGCCGACATCTTTCGTGTTCTTTGCGTGTGCCTTATTCGGATCCGTTTGCGTTGTGCCTTTGTAATAAATTTACAAATTCGGTTTCGTAACTGTAATCAGCGTGCAATGTTATACTCAACGAATTTGTTTATTTCCACTGAGAAAAATGGTCTGGTTGGACTAAATAATAATTCTGATGGAAAATGGACGAATAAGAATTTTCTAGTTAAATCTACTAGAATTCTAATTAATATTACTAGTATTACTAATATTAATATAACTAGAATTCTGATAGATACAACTCAGAGAAAGATTTCTTCGATTTAAAGAAATTATGTTTCTTTGCTATATAGTTAAAGAAAAAAATTCTTTGATTTGAATGTCATGTCTTTGATTTAAACATTGTTTTTCGAAATCAAATAAAAAAATTTATTATAATTTATATATTATATGATTTAAAGAAATGATGTTTAAATCAAAGAAATGACGTTTAAATCAAAGACATTTTTTCTTTAACCGTATAGCAAAGAAACATTTCTTTGAATTGAAGAAACCTTTCTTTTCTGAGTATATATTATTCTGGTAAAAATAAGAATTCTGCTAGATTTTATTAGAGATATTGTATCAATCAGAATTCCAATTATCTCAATTAGAATTTTAATAAATTTAATCAAAAAACTCTGATTTGTCCATTTTCATTCAGAATTTTTTTTCAGTACTTTACCTACCTACATGTATATTGAAATTAAGGCCGATATTCATAGTCAGTTGTTATTTTAAGACCGTCTTAAATAATGTCTTAGTCGTTAATACGGTCCTCTGATTGATTCGTGACATCTCAAGACAGAACTTAAGACGATCTTGAATATAAGAATTAATGAATACCGGAATAAGATTTTTTAAATTTTTTATATATTACGTGATGCAGTAATAATTATCTTTGTTACATAAAAAAGTAAAATAATATTTTAGAAATAGATAGAGGATGCCCTGTGACTCCATGTAAGAGAAAATTTGTAGTCTGTGCATGAAAGCGTTGATTGAAGAATTATCTGTCTATGTAACATGCGTGCAATGTTAGTATTAGATATATTAAAGAAAACATTACGCACACTATTACACGGACAGATGGCTTTTCAACCAACGTTTATGATTAATTAAACTTAAAACGTTTATACTTAAAAAAAATTACTTTATGGAAAAAATGGTTTACGCTTTTATCACTTAATTTTTCACGAAGTTTCACGCTACAATAATATTATCCTCAAATTCTGAGATACTTGTATACTTCGGTTTAGAGAGATTGAAAAGATTGAAGAATTAAAAGATTTTGAACAAAAATATAAAATAATTACAATTCGTTTAAAAAAAAAACAATAAAGTAATTCATACACTGAGAAAGGATTACCTACTAAATTTTAAATAAATATTTTCTTGAATAGTCCTATAGCGGAATATTTAGGAAAGACTGGGGACAGTTGCAACGGAGATAAGTTGTAATAATCTTATATAATCGTATATCTTTTAAATGATAAAAGATAAGATTATCATATGAAGAACAAAAATCGGTATCTGTCGCATCAATCGCGCGTACACCGCATGTAAAAGAAGTTATATGTATTGTGTGTGCTTCAGATAAGTCATATAAGTGTAAATTTACGATTTTATATTTTTTTGCTTTCAAATAAAATATGATAAAAAAATTTTATCATATTTTCATTTTACTAATTCTAAAATATGTTTTTCTCAAGTTATGTGCATGTCTTTTTTTGATATTTTTAAGTGGTTTCAAATATATTCATATAAATTTTTACAATATCGATTTGAGATTAAAAGTATCACATCGCTAGGGTATATTGTAACACTATATAATTACAATTGTAACATTATATAAACGGTAAATGTTAAGAAGAGTCTGCTCATATCAAATTTTGATAAAAATACACAATACTGAATTGATGCATTTTCGCGTAAAAATAAAGATTTGATAAGAAAAAAATGTCGCTCTGCTTCGTAAACCGAAACATTTTAAATTGATAACTATTCTGGTTAGGAAATCAGTCGAAATACTGCGATGCAAGCACGCGCTAAGGTCACATTTTCATGCACTATAACCGCGTGCAAATGCGTTGTAAGTATACTTCTTATTGTAGTAGATGTTATTTATTGCTTTACAAACACAAATTCACTGCTTTAAAAATAAATTATATATTCTGAAACACAAATTTACTGTTTTAAAAACACAAATTCACTGCTTGAAACAAATTTTCTACTCTAAAACACAAATTCACTGCTTTTTAATAGCAAATTTACTGTTTTAAAAACAAAAATAATATAAGAAGATAATTTCTGTTTTAAAACAAATAATTTATTTTTAAAGCACTGAATTTGTGTTTTTAAAGTAGTGAGTTTACGTTTTAAAACACATAATTTGTTTTTAAAACAGTGTTGTTTTACAAACAGATAATTTGTTTTTAGAACATGTTACAACTTTTCTTAGTTCTGTTTCATTATGCCCCAAATCAAGGAGCAAGATGTACTAATTTGAATTTTGATATTTTACTCATAAACAGCCTAAAATTACACCTTTTTGCAAATTGTATCGTAAATCTAAATAGTTGTTACATCATGATGTATTAAAAGAAATAAACATATTATATAAAGAAATATATGTATTTTTCTAAAAATTTATATACAACTGTTCCTAAGTCTCCCCTATCTATTAAATGTAAAAACTAAATAAATGTAAACATATTTACAGATACAAGAATCATTAGTTTGATTTAACTATCATTTTCTTTATTTAATTAAGTATTTATTTATCGAATTGAAAGAAAAGATTGGTTGCAGCAGCCAATTTTTTATTGCATTAGTCAATCGAAATCCTACTGACATTGCGGATAAACGCAACAAAAATTAGCGCCAGCAATCAAAAATTGGCTGTTGCCAATTAAAAATGCTGTACCATATTTTACCATCTAATTTGCTGCAACAGCCAATTAAAAATTTTCTTTCAGTGCGTAAGTAAATATTTCGTAAGATTATTCAAAAAAATATTTATTAAAATTTAATAATTTTTTTTTTTTTAGTGTGTAAATCATTTATCACAAAGTAGTGCTACTTAATTTCGATTGTTATTCTGTATTCATGTATATGGAACTTAACATATTATATTTATAAATTATACACATAAAAAATATAATAAAAAAACAATTTTTATAACAATTTTTATAATAATTTTTTATATATAATAAAAATTATATGTTCAATAAATAATATGTTTAATATGATATTTACTTTGTCTACTTTAGAACGATAATTTTTGTTAGCGAAAATATAACAGGAATTATGTATTGTAAATAGAAACAAAAGTACGTTGACACAAGATCTAATAACGTTTCTACGATCGATCGACCATCCTTCTTTTATTGCAGTGCAAAAACTGAAGATCTGCGGACGAAGGCGAAAAGATATGATGAAGTGGACATGACACAACGACATGATGAAGAGCTTAGTGGGGATCATATGGATAATGTTAGTGCTCATATCAGGTATGTATGATCAATCTAGAAATCGTATGCCTAGGACTCGTATTAATCCGCCGATACTAATCGACTAGGAATTTCATCTTATCATTTTCAATATCTCAATTCATTTTTTATTTCCACAAAACATGATTGTCTTTATTTTCTTCTTAAAATATGAATTAATATTACAAGCAATTTTTAACTCGGTTATTTTTGAATTTTTAACTCGGTAATGTAATGAATAATTGGATATAATGAATTTGCATATTGAGTTCTATAATTCATAAATTATGAATTCGACTTCCAAATTATACTAATTCCAGTTTTTAAGAAAAAAGAAATTTAACTTTTTTATCTGGTTTCTTTAAATTAGTTGATAGATATGTTTTGTTAAAATAGAAAATTTTTAAAATTATTGTTCAACTTATTTATATCTGACATTTTTTAAGTAAAAGAACGTATATCTAATTAAATTATTATATATTTCTAAAAATATTCGATGAGTTGAATATGAAAATGAGATCAAAATGTAAGAATTTGGTAGATTCAAAGAATAAAAAATAATTTTGCAAATTCTTATGAAATTATATATATTACTAGATTTTTTAAATCCCTGAATAAGAAAATGATATCAGAACATAAAAAAAGTAAAATATTAAATGAAAAAAAAAATATCTTTAAATATCTTTAAATTCTAGTGAAAATATATTTTTATTGATTTTCCGAGAACAAACATTTTCCGAATTGTAAAATATAAAGACTCAATTTCCAAAAAATAAAAAATGTATTATATAACGAAATGTGTTGATAATATTACGTCTAAATTCCGGACGCAAGGAATTAAGAGGGTGAACGCAGCAGGAACCAAATTTTGACCGATTTGATTACGTCCAAGCTCTGGACCGCAAGGGAGCTGGGGAAGGAGCGACGCAAACCGAGAGATACTTCGCTTCGTTCTGGGGCTCTCGAGGAGTTAGGGATTGGAAGGATGAAGTAGAAACTCTCTTGAGATCGACGCTTTACTGAGTCGAACGCACTTGTTGCATTTATAATTAATCTCAGTATTTTTGGTTAAACGTGGAGCGCGCGTGTGTGTGTGTGTGTGTGTGTGTGTGTGTGTGTGTGAGAGAGAGAGAGCGTAAGTACGCGAATGTTATATCGAGTGCGGACCTAGAGCAAATACATAAAAAAGTATGTGCGTGTGGGTACATTAGAAAGAAGGGAATGGATTTCCGTGAATAAAGAATAAGGAGAATGGAACGGTTAAAGGATTACTAGAACCAAAAAGGACTAAAATATTATTTAATACCGAAGTAGAGTGGCAGTTCGTTGAATGTAACAATAAGAACAATGTAATATTATCCAAAAATTTTAGTTTAATGTATACCTCATATCTGCAAGTATTTACTATTGAAATATAAAAGATTTGAAAAAGGTTTCATTTACATTTTTACATAATATAAATATGATAAGAAATTTATGTCATTAGAAACTAAATTTGGTTAATTGCTGTGGACAAAAGTTTCAAATATTTTATAATTAATTCGAGAATTTTCGGATACATAAATAATTTTTTTATATTTTATAACAGATATTTATTATAATATTCTTTCTAAAAGTTAAA
>NW_017259318.1:0-9666 GCF_001594045.1 Atta colombica
CATTACGGGCGATCGGTATCGGCTACAATTGATTCGTTTGAGCCGTGCATTGCAAGAAAAACGACCGGAATACGAGCAAAGACATGATAAAGTTATTCTCCTTCATGACAATGCTCGGCCTCATGTCGCTAAAGTCATAAAAAAATATTTGGAAACGCTCAAATGAGATGTTTTACTACACCCGCCGTATTTTCCGGATATTACTCCTTCTGATTACTGGTTGTTCCGAAGGATGCAGCAAGTCACCGGTTCACTTCTTTCGCAGAAATCGAAAATTGGTTCCAAAATTGGATCGCCTCCAAAGACGAGTCATTTTTTCGAGATGGAATTCGAAAATTGCCTAAGAGATGGGAAAAAGTAGTAGGCAGTGATAGACAATACTTTAATTGGTCTGTTCATTCATTTTGTTTTGAAATAAATGCACAAAAAAACGGACCGAACTAATTTGTACTCCCAATATAAGATCTACAATATATTAAATTTTCAATTCGACTGAAATTCAATTTCCTTCAATAAGATTTGTGCAGGGATCTTCTTTCCTTTAAAATAATTACTAAAGCGTAATGTTTAGTTTTCAAGATAAAAGGAGTTGCTACTTTAAAAGATCCTTTCGTTAGTACTGATTTTTTTCTAAATATTTATATTTTTCCTATTTTATTTTATTTTTCTTTATTATTACTTTAAAAATTTATTAATTAAAAACTTTTTTATAATTAATTTATCGTTTTTTTATATTTTTATATTTTAACAATTGTTTCTTTACCATCATTAATTATTTATTATATTGTATTTTCTCTTAGAACATTATAATATATTTCTTAGAATAATTAAAAATAATAACAATAGTATTACAAAAATGTTTAATATTCGAGCAATTAATTTACATATTTTTTATAATTATTTTAATAGTTCTATTATACAAAATTATTTTTAATCAATATCTAATCAAATTTTAGATATTATAGTAAAATTATTTCATTATTTAACTCTTATCTGTACATCATTATTCGAATATTTCTTTATAAACGTAATTTTTTACTTCATTGAGATTATTTTCCTAAATAAATTTTTAATCCGAAGAATGTACTTTTGATAAGGCAACGTATAATTGACTATGATTAAATATACAATATTTATTCGAAGATTTACTTTTTCGAAAGTTTGCCCTTGTGATTTATTTATAGCAAATGCTAATTTCACTGGAAATTGTCTTCTTTTAAAAGTGAATGGGTATATATATTTTCATAGTATAAAGTAATGATAGCGATTTAGAAAAACAATTTCTCCAATCTTATTATCTGACAAAATTTCACATCGTAATAAATTATTATCTAAATCTAAAATTAATAATCGAAAATCATTACATAAATCTTCACTAATAATAAGGTTTCGAATCAATATAACAGTGTATTTTCTTAAGCGTAATTCGGTGGAAGACACGTTAGATTTAAAGCGTTAAGATATTCTATCATAATTACTTCATCTTCGTTATCAGTCATTTCAAAAGTATCTATATTTGTATAAATTCTTTCTGTCATTTTATCTAATAAATTAATTACTTTTTTATTTATTTTATCGATATCGGCATTTTGTGCAGATAATATAACGTGATTAGCTATAATGTTATACTTTTTATGTATTATTACATCTCCATTCATGCTTTTTATTATATACGAATTAGCGTTCGTTACACATTTTTCAGGAAAGTGAACATTATCCGAATATTCATTTAAAGAACCAAATTTAGTAAAAACTGTACAAATTCTCTTTCTTGTGGTAAGGTTCTTACATTTTCTGTCAAAAAAAATATTTTAAATTGTTTCCATAAAGAACTAAATTTTATGGATAAATTTATAATTTCACAACGCTCTTTGTTTTATAGGTAACAACTGTTTAAAATTTCCACCAAGAAGTACGATTTTACCACCAAAATATAAATCATTTTGCATTATATCAATATGTTCGACATTATTTCTAATATATAACAAGGCGCCATAGGAGCTTCATCTAAAATAAAGATATCTACAAGTTTTAAATTAGTTTCTTTAAACTGAACTTTAGTTTGATGTAGAATCAGCAAAAAGAGGTACAGGCAATCCAAAAACTTTATGTACTGTTCTTCCATTTGGAAGTAATGTAGCAGCAATAAATGCCATCGTATTTATTATTTTTTTTAGTAAATAATACAAAGTTGTATAGTATAAATAAAAGTTTTACCAGAGCCACCTAGTGATTATCAATATAAAAACAAGTTTCACTACGAGGGCAAGTCAATATGTTTTTAGAAAAATATAGTAAAACACATTTTTTTTGATCGATTTTGATTTCTCAACATAGTCTCTTTTCAGCTCGATACATTTGATTCTCTTTTCCATTCGAATAATATGATTTGTCCAATCCTTCAAAATAAGTCTCTGTTTCGGCGATGAGCTGCTCTCTGGTGGTGAATTTCTTTCCTCTGAACCATTTCTTCAGGTTTGAAAACAGGAAATAGTCGCAGGGGGCTAAATCTGGCAAATATGGATGGGGAAGCAATTCGTAGCAGAATTCGTTGAATTTGGCCATTGGTGCCGGGCATGTGTGAATCCGTACATTATCTTGATGGAAGAGCACTTTCTTCTTCGCCAAATGGGGACGTTTTTTCTTTAAAATGTTGTTGAAACGATCCAATAAGGCTGCGTAGTAATCGCCATTGATCGTTTGCTTCGACGGAAAATAATCGATATGAATTATACCGCATGCATCTCAAAATACTATGACTATCACCTTTCCGATCGATTTTACAGTCTTCAGACTTTACCTTTTTCGGAGCTGATGACCCAGTAAAATCCAGTTGTTTGTCTGTTCCTTCGTTTCGGGTGTAAAGTAATGGATGTTTCGTCCACAGTAATGAATCAATGCAAAAATTCATCTGGATTACGTTGACACATCTCCAAACATTGTTTTGAAATTGTCACACGGTCGCGCTTATGGTGAGCAAATGCGGCACTCATCTTGCTGATAGCTTTTTCATACTCAATTGTTCGTGCAAAATTAAAATTAACTGTGCCATGTGATATGTCTCAACAAGTTCACGCATTTTCACTCGTCGATCAGTTAAAACAATAATTGTGGACTTTATCGATGATTTCTGGCGTAGCAGCCTCAATTGGACGTCCCGAACGAGGTGCATTATATGTGGATGTATGACTACGTTTAAATTCATTCATCCAATTGTACACCTTGATCAAAAAGTTCTCGGAATTACCACCAGGTGATGCTCTGAGTTAGCTGATTTGAGTTCTGTTTTTTTTTAATTAGATTGCCACATCTATCATTCCCACCAAATTTTATCACCATAGCTTTGTAAAAGTTACGCCGTCTTGAGTACATCTACCTCTGCGTATTTTCGATTTTTTACAGTTTTAAAAATGGAGTTGAATTTGCAACAACGAGTTTGTATTAAATTTTGCGTTAAAAATGGTGTGAAAACCTTGAAAATGTTGGGAAACTGTTTGCAATGATACTCTAAAGAAAACAGCCGTTTATGAGAGGCATGAACGCTTCAAAAGTGGTCGTGAGTCTGTCGAAGATGACGAACGCAGTGGCAGGCCATCGACATCGAAAACCGACGAAAACATCAATAAAATGAGAGAAATGTTGATCAATAACCGCAAATTAACTATTAGAGAGCTGACAGAGGATTTAAACATTGCTTATGGATCCATTCAGGACATTGTAATTAATGGTTTGGGTTTGCGCCGTGTTGCTGCAAAGTTGGTCCCGAAGGAACTGAATTTCATGCAAAAAAGGGACCGCATTGTTATCGCCAAAGACATGATTTCCAAGGCTGAATCCGACATTCATCAAATCCGACATTCATCCGCATCATTACTGGAGACGAGACGTGGGTTTATGAGTACGACATGCAATCCAGACATCAGGCAAGTGAATGGAAAGCTTCAAATGAGCCAAGACCAAAAAAAACCACGTCGTTTTCAGTCGAAAAAGAAAGCGATGCTCACGGTTTTCATGGATACAACGGTATTGTATCACGAATTTTTGCCAGAAAGTCAGACAATTAATAAGAAGTATTATTTGCGTTATGAGACGTTTGCATGAAGCAGTTCGCCAAAAAAGAAAGGATTTATGAGCAAACAACTCGTGGATTTTGCACCATGATAACGCATCATCGCATAGTGCTATCATTATCCGTGAATTTTTGACCAAGAACGAAACGAATACCAACAGCCAATCGAATTCACCTGATATGATTCCCTGTAATTTTTTTCTGTTCGATCGAGTCAAAAAACCATTACGGGGAACGCGTTTTAACAGCTGAAAGGAGGTAATGGAAAAATCGAAGACGGCTCTGATGGCTATACCGACAATAGAGTTCCAGAAATGTTTCGAGAGCTGGATCAAGCACTGGCATAAATGCGTTGCAGTCGATGGGGAGTATTTTGAAGGGGACGATATCACTTTTGATGAATAAAACTTGAATTTTCTTAATGAATTCCGGGAACTTTTTGATCAAGGTACAGTCGCAAACGCTAATGTGCTATGAATATTATCCAACTCGGTTTTAATTTCTTTCGGCGTTAAATCTTTCATATGTAGATGTTTGATCACTGAATGAAACTTATTTTTTCCATTTTGCAAAAAATGCAAAGGTTGTTTGCTTTAATCATCTACAGAAATGAAACTACGTGATGAATTCTGTTCAAAATTTGATAGTAATCAGCTGAGAGATGCTACTTGTCAAAAAATAATGTGATATTGGAGGACACTGCGAGTGCTCTCTGATAGATTTTCTAAGAACTTATTGATTTGCCCTCGTATTGTTAGTATTATAGTTACTGCTGCTAAAATTGAATCAACAATTTCTTTTTGTTTTATATTTAATTCATATTATCTCGTACCTATGTATGTATCTTCTTGAATTTCTTCTTCATTATTTATTTCTTGTACCTCTGTTATTTATTCCATTTCAAAAAAATTAATTATACTTGATCCCTTGATTGATTTTGAAATAAATTAATAATATAATCATACGTTTTTTTATTCCCATTGTAAGTCCATTTCTTATATAATCTTCCGACATATCCCTTTTAAATTCATCTCATAATTTGTTTCAATGAACTGACTGACAATGAATTAAAATTCGAGCAAATAAATTACGAAGTTGTCTTGGCATCATCCAAACTTTAGCTTCATTCATTGCGCGATACCATTCGTTACCATCTTCTGTGAGTCCTAATGCTAAACACAGTAATAAAGGTTTGATATACTTCATTATTAACTATTCTCAGTTCTTGAAAATTCTTCCTTTAACATGTAGTAAAAGTAAATGGAATAATTCTATCTGAGATGAACTAACGACGGACTATAGAATATATATTCGATCAATACAATTAAAATATTTTTGACGTTTTTCCTAATGATTAATAGTTTTATCATTAATTGTTTTTTGAATACATGATGAGATGTAATGTCACTATATAAATATTGTATTGTTTTCTCATCTCATCTCTGCATTTAATTCAAAATAATCTAATAACATAGTTACACATTCTACAGTAAATCTTATCGCATCATTATTAATATTATCGTCGATTATTACACTATGTCCATTTGTAAATATATGGTAAATAAAATACAGCATGACACTTTTCTTGTAAAGATTTGCTCAAAATACGCCAACATGCTTCAATAGGTCGAACATAATAGCTTTGATAAATTCTTGAATTTCATCATGAATTATCGATTTATCTATATTTTCTTTAATAATTATAGATCGTGACCTTTATAAATATTTCACAGATCGTACAAAACTATTTCCACATTATTATGACATTAAATAAAAGTAAAAGTGTTAGATTATACGGAATGACATATCAGTTATTAACAACATATCATCCAGGTCTAAAAGGCGTAAAATAATTCATTATTTCAACGACAATATTGTGGATAATCATTCTCATCCATGATCGTTTTAGATTGAAACGATTTTGGAAAATTTCGAACATTTATTATTAATAAAACACCATTCCACATGGCCCATGAATCATATGTTTCATTACAATGTTGTGTAAATTTTTATTTTCATTAGGAATTTTCGCTGAAATAAATTTATCAACTTCAGGATTTAATATTGGGAGTACAAATAAGTTTCCGCCGTTTGAAAAAGACGGGTCACTAATAAATTATAGTTAAAATTGTTTGACGACATATCGTAAGATTGGACATCCGGCAACACCATAATCTTGAAATATTAGCGATTTTGTATCAGCATCATATATTTTTTTTTGTACGAAAATGTCGAGTTTTGAGCCGAATAAGCGTCATTTTTGATGGGGGAACTTTTGATTTACTTCTTTAATTTGAAGAAATCTGCAGCTGAGGCTCATATATTGCTTGTAGAAGCATATGGTGATACTGCCTTAAGTGAGAGAAGTGGTCGTGAGTGGTTTCAAATTTTAAGAACAGTGAATTTGACGTCGAAGAACATAGCGGAAAACCGAAAGTGTACGAAGACGCGGAATTGGAAGCATTATTGGATGAAGATTCGTGCCAAACGCAAAAAGAACTTGCACTTACATTAGGAGTGACTCAACAAACAATTTCATATCGTTTGAAATCATTCAAGAAAATGATTCAAAAGTAAGGGAATTGGGTTCCATATGAACTGAAACCGAGAAACGTTGAACGCCGATTTTTCACATGTGAAACTGCTTGCCAGGCATAAACGAAAGGGCATCGTATAATCACTAGTGATGAAAAATGAATCCACTATGATAACCCAAAGAAAAGGAAATCATGGGGACCACTTGGCCATGCTTCAACATCGACAGCCAAGCCGAATATTCATGGAAAAAAACTCATGTTGTGTATTTGGTGGGATCAGCTTGATATTGTGTATTATGAGTTGCTCAAACCGAACGAGACTAGGGCTCTACCGAACACAATTGACGAGATTGAGCCGAGCACTCAAGGAAAAACGTGCCCACTATTCCAGGCATGACAAAATTATTCTCCTGCATGATAATGCTCGACCACATGTTGTGGCGCCGGTCAAAACCTATTTAGAACATTCAAATTGGAAGTTCTACCCCATCTGCCGTATTCTCCAGACATTGCTCCTTCCGATTACCATTTGTTCCGATCGATGACGCATGGCCTGAGCAGCACTTCACATCATATGAAGATACCAAAAATTGTATCGATGATTGGACTCAAAAGATGAAGCGTTCTTCCGATGCGGTATCCACATGCTATCAGAAAGATGGGAAAAAATAGTGGCTAGCGATGGCCATTTTGAATAAAACATTATGTACCGTTCTTTCAATAAATGCTTAGTTTTTTAAAAAACGGCGGAAACTTATTTGTACTCCCAATATCTTATAATTTTATAATCAATAAATGTATGTGCGGCAATCCACGTTTTTGAAATTCTATCATATAAACATATGCGAGAACTTCACTAAAAAATTTTTGTCTAATAATAATATCAATTAAATAATCTTTTTTTATATTAAATACACAAACATCTGGTTTATCTGCAGGTTGTTGATTTGGAAATAAATTTTCTTTAATTTCGCGCTAATTTGGATTACAAGTCATGGTAATAAAAATATCTGGTTTTCCATATTTTCTAACAATAGCATCTTTTCTAACTATTGCATCTTGATAATGCTGTAATCTATTACGTAGTGAACCTACAAACATTGATGAAAGTATACTATCTTGATCAAAAAGTTCCTGGAATTCATTCAGAAAATTCAAAATACAAGTTTTATTCATCAAAAATCATATTGTCCTTTTCAAAGTACTCCCTATCGACTGCAACGCACTTATGCCAGCGCTTAATCCAGCTCTCGAAATATTTCTGGAACTCTATTGTCGGTATAGCCATTAGAGGCGTCTTCAATTTTTCCATTACCTCCTTTCGGCTGTTAAAACGCGTTCCCCGTAATGGTTTTTTGACTCGATCGAACAGAAAAACATTACAGGGAGCCATATCAGGAATTCGATGGCTGTTGGATGGTATTCGTTTCGTTCTTGGTAAAAAATTCACGGATAATGATGGCACTATGTGACGGTGCATTATCATGGTGCAAATTCAACTCCATTTTTAAAACTATAAAAAATCGAAAATATGTGCAGAGGTAGATGCATTCAAGACGGCGTAACTTTTACAAATGTCAAGCTATAGTGATAAAATTTGGTGGGAATGTCAATAATAGATGTGGCAACCTAACCAAAAAAACAGAACTCAAATCAGCTGATTCAGAGCATCAGCTGATGGTAATTCCGGAAACTTTTTGATCAAGGTAGTAATCAATAGATATATAAGGCCGGATCTGGCCAATTCGTGTAGTGCATATACGTATACGCGGTGCGTGTGTGCGTGCGTGTGTGTGGGTCCGAGGGTGGGGGAAAGTACGTTGCTAGACGTGGCGTTCGAGGGAAGGAGTCAACATCACTAGGAAATCGCGGGAGGGAGACAGGGCCCACCATGTTATTCTCTCTCTTCCACCTATAAGTTGCAGTTCTCTCCCTTCAACTCGGCCATATTCTTACTCATGCTCTCTCTCTTCCTCCCATTGCAGTTCCATATCTACCACATTCGCGCGCTCTCTTTCTCCCGTTGCAATCCTGTACTTACCTACTGTCTTCCTCATGCTCTTTCACTTCCTCTTGTTGCAGTCCCATACCTACCATATTGTTACGTCCTACAGATACCACGATTCTTTTCTTTCGAAAGAATCGGCTTCACGTCGTGACTATGGTTGGCGTCTATGAGACTTGAGTGGAGTCCTTTGATAACGATCTGAAGAACTAAAAAGAGGGACCGGACAAGTTCTGCGTAACGTCAATCAATCCAGAAGGACACAACCTTAATATAGGTTCGAAAAGTGACAAGATTGCAAGAGACATAAATACACCGAAATCACGCAATAGTAAAAATTCAAACTTTGTCATTTCAGACTGACCAATAATTTCTTAAGAAAACAGGTGCCACGTCGCGCCTAAAAAGTCATAAAATAGGATAACTTCCCATTCATGATAGCGTTATCTCAGATCGGATTCGCGAATGATAATGGTTGCCCTGCACGCAAAACTAGTTGTGCACCAAAACTAGTTGGTAACCGTCTGTTTACCTAGCTATATTTTCCGGGAGGATAACAGAATTCGTCATCCGTCTGGAGCAATCTTGCTTCTTTAAAGAAAAACATAAATCATTTCTTTTCTTCTCGAAACCTTTCTAACGACAATACTTTAGTACCTAGACAAAGGGCACTACGCCCTTTTTTCGGGGTACAAATAGAGGTCCCGCGGAAGCACAGAGCATCAGTCAGTACGAATTCAGCCTATCGTAATCCATGTCGCTCAGTATCAACAGTCAGTGAAAAAAGCTGAACTCTGGAAGATTCACCTCAGTTCGCGTAATATTACTGGATAAAATCATGTGCAACCACCACTATTGGGACCATCCATATATATAAATCTCTGGCCATTGCGATTGTCTTCCTGACGCTTCGTGGACAGCGGGCCTGCATGATCACACTAACCTCTTTTTTTTCCGAAATCTCGTGGACAACCAATCAAAAGTAAATCAGCCTGTCATTCCTATTTAATACATTTCCCCTTCTCAATAAAAATAAATATAATTATATATATATA
>NW_017259318.1:9766-17574 GCF_001594045.1 Atta colombica
CTTCGCTTATAATGCGCGTTCGTACAATCATAAAAAAACGGAGATGAACTCCTTACATGCGGAAAAGTAGACCGTTCGCAAAATCAAGCTGCAGCCGTCCCGCCACAACCGACCGACGGCAGCTTCCAGAAATTTCTTATTCGTCAGTTTCTGATCACTAATCCTTAGAGAATCGCGAAATACGTTCAAACCGATTTTTGAGCTGCGACTCATTAGCAGGAAAAAGTGTAGACTAGTTTTGAGGTTTGGAGATAAGGGATGGAACTCAAAAATCGAAGAACACTGATTTAAGAATTATAAAGAGATCTTAATTCTGAGCCTGGAAGCGATTTCCTATTCTTAATTTTAAGGGAGGGAGGGAACTGAGTGGGCATCCATTCAACCTCTTCCCGCCCCTTTTAAATTAAGATTCCTGCTAACCGGGACGAGCTCAAAATTATTTTTGTGGAATTTGAAAGTTCATAAATTGTTCCAAATTCTGAGGTATGCGTTTTTTTTTATTTCGGCATAGTGAGAGAACCAGCTGGACAAGAGTGAATTTGATAAATAAAGCATCGCTCTGCTCCCGTAGATCGAGATATTAATCATTAAAGTTGATGACTATTCAGGTTAGGAAATCTGTCACATCGATGGCATAGAAATAGACATGAGAACATGTCAATGACATCAATGACAATGAGGCTATAATAAGTATTTTCTGCTTCAATTACACAAATTCTTTGTTTCAAAAATAAATTCTCTGCTTTAAAAACAAATCTTCTCTTTGAAAAACACAAATTCTCTGTTTTAAAATCCTAATAACAAAGCCTTGCGGAAATAGATTTTGAAAGTTTGTTACCAATTTTTGATTGCAGAAAGCAATTTGTGCAATAAATAGTAAATTTAAATTTGTTTATTATCTGATATATTACGTTTATTATTTGACAAAATTTGTTTATTATCTGACATATTATGAGCAAATTGATGTCAGAAATATGACGAAACCTAGTAGACGTGTTTTGACGGCAAATTGGCAGCAGAAGCTGTACAAAGTCTGTAAACAAGATTTATTTATAAATAGGCCATAATCTTTTAACTTTTTCCGTAATCTGTAAGAATTGACGAAGAAGAACTATAGTTAATTATTCTTCTCTATTCGATTGTGATTGGGCATATATAAATCAATCCTAAATGTGACATGCAATACATATTTGAATGAGGAACAAATTTTGAGATCATTTTTATCAAACACAAAATAATTAATAATTATATGATTCTTATGTATTCGATATATAATTAAATCACCCTTAAATTTTTTTGTTCAAATATATTATTGCATGTCACATTTATCTTCTATAATAACCCATATTGACCTTAACAATTACGTTATTATATAAAAAAATGAAGTAATAGAATTATTATCTATTAATAATAGAAAATATTAATTTAGTTAATTTAAAAGTAACAGATATATAACAATTTTGTTATTTTATGTTATAGTTACATAATTTTACAATAATTTATATAACTGTTGTGAATTTAGTAACAATATAACACTACAGAAATATTATTACATATATGTTATATAATTGCCACTTTCTATAAATGGAAAATTATGACTTACAATAATGCTACATGTGATGTATGTATGTTATTACTTATTATATTGTTTTATTATACGACAATGTAACATTTATATATCTTTGTTTTTGCCGGATCTTATTTTCATTTTTACGTAGAAATAAATTTTTAGTGCAAAATTGAAAATAAAAGGAACAATCTCCAATGACTTTGAGCTAAAAAAATGTTATCTAAGTTATGATCCTGAACAACATTCCAAAGGTTTTAGCCATTGAATACCGTGAATAAAACCAACGATTGGCTGTGCAAATGTTGGCACTGACAGCATCATAGCCAATATGGGGGCAACATTCTAATCCAGCTAACAATCCAGCAGAAAAACAAGTATTGTGTGCTGCAAGTTTAATGCCGGCGATACTGTAATCTTCAAGCCTTATAAGGGTCTGAGCACAAGAATTGTCGTAACACTTACTTAGACTTAAATTGTAGACATAAGTAACGCATAAGTTTTCACGTATGACGTACAACTTATTGTCGTATCTCCAAAAGATCTCTCAAAGTGTGCTACAAGAATGTACATTTCAAAAAGGGGAGATTCCATATGAAATTTCCAAGCTGACTTTCAAATGATCTTAAAATCTTATGTTTTCAAAGTCAAATTTAAAGTCACTAACTTCTTCTCTTCTCAAAATTACACAACTTTCTTCTCTTGTTTTTTTTTTGAGAAAATGCTTTTTTTTTTCGAATTATCAGTGGAAAGATTAAAATAGCCTACTCTGTATATATAGGGGGTTCGAAAATTCAACCGACAATGCTCGTGGACAGGTAGAGCGAACTAAACTAAGTCGGAAAGTCTTCTACCATTTTGCAATAGTTAACAAGATATTAATTACTAAAAATTGCCGAATATTGATTCAATAATTTTTTTCTTAAATAGTATTATAGAAAAATTACAAGAGACAAAAATTGTTTATTTTTTTCTCATAGAACTGAATTTTTTTTAGAATTTTTTATCAACTTTTTAGTACTGCTTTTCTTAATGGCAACTATTTTACCAACATAAGAAAATACGATATTAAAAAATTCTGAAAAAATTCTCAGAGCTTTGTAAGAAAAAACAATTGTTGTCTCTCGTTGATTTTCTGTAAAGTTGATAATATTTGAGTAAAAAATTATTGAAAACCAATATTCAGCGATATTTGGTAAATGAAATCTTGTTAATTATTGCAAAAATTGCTAAATGTAGAGAACTTTTTGACTCCAATCCACTCTACCTGCTCACGAATGTTATCGGTTGAAATTCCGAACATTCTATATATGTATATAGGATAGTCCACTTAAATCGACCATCTGAAATATCTCACTTATTTTTGATGATATAAAAAAAAATGTTTCAAATGAAAGTAGAATGGTATCAAGGGATACATACTTTGATCATGTCGTTTTTTTTCTAGGTGGAGATGTCAAAAAGATAAGAAGGTTGTCACTTCTTTAAATGGAATTGTATAATTTTTTTACACAATGTGATTTCTCTAATTACTCTGCATATAAAAATATTAAGGTAGTGGTATCAAAAAATCAATAGTTCAAGAAATATTTTATATCTCATGTGACATATACTGATATAAAATGTTAAATAACTCGTAAATTTATTTTTTTTATAATCGTACCTTCTGTGAACAGAATAATGAGATGAATCAGTTGGTGGAAAGAAAATACATAGGTCCTTATTTAAAAAATCCATTCTGCATACATATTTTTTAAAGCAATTATATATCTTCTTTATACTGCTGATTGATCTCATTATTTTGTTCATAAAAGTATTAAAATATCATTAAATGAATTATTAAAAAATTAGTCGTTTACGAATTAACATTTTATATGAATATATTTCAAAATAAAGTATAAAATATCTCGTAAACCACTGGTCTTTTGATACCACTACTTTAATATTTTTATATGCAGATTAATTAAAGGAATCATACTAAAAAAATCATACAATTTCACTTAAAAAAATGAAAGCAACTTTCATATCTTTTTGACGATTCCACCTAGAAAAAAAAACATAACCAAAATATCCTCCTTAAAACCGTTTCATTTGAGATATTTTTTTATATATATAAAAAAAATGAAATATTTCGGGATGGTTAATTTAAATGGACCTGCCATATACACAGTGTTCGGAAATTCAATCGACAACGCTCGTGGGCAAGTAGAGCGAACTAAATTAAGTCGAAAAGTCCTCTACCATTTTGCAATTTTCATAATAGTTAACGATATTAATTATTAAGAGATACTAATTATTAAAGATCGCTGAATATTCAATAATTTTTTACAATACTATCAATTTTGCAAAAAAACAGTAAGAGACAAAAATTGTTTATTTTCTTCTCATAGAGCTCTAAGAATTTTTTCAGAATTTTTTATATACTTTTTAGTACTGCATTTTCTGATGGGCAATTATTTTATCAATATGAAAAAATGCGATACTAAAAAATTTTGAAAAAATTCTCAAAATTCTGAAAAGAAAATAAACAATTCTTGTCTCTTGCTGTTTTTCTGTAAAGTTGAGTAGTATTTGAGAGTTAGAAAAATATTATTGAAGACCAATATTCGGATTTTTATTAATTAATAACTTATTAACTATTGCAAAAATTGTAAAATGATACAAGGCTTTTAGACTCAAATTAGTCTGCTCTACTAGCGTATGAAATATTTGGCGATCATTCTGGGAGTCTTTTATAGTATATGTATATGGATATAGTATACATTTTTTATACAAATGTACTTATATCATTTTAATTATCCATAATTTTATATTTTATATCTATATAGAAAACTAAAGGAAAGAATATTATGAAATTGATAAATTATAATTACATAATTATTATCTATCGACTACTATATATTGCATATTATTGCTCTTCATATAAATCAATTAAACTATATTTTATACACTATAACTATATTTTATAATGCACATATATAAATTCAAAATTGCATAAACAATCAAAAAGATTTAGAAGAAACGAATTTGTAGAGATTCACATCAGTTCAAGTTTTCATTCTGAAAGTGTCCTTATAATTAAAATTCATATTGAATCATCCATAAATGTTATTCAATCTATTTATACAATAATAAATACTTTACATAAAACTAATGAAAATGATATAAATATAAATTATAATTTTCTCATCATTATATAAATATGTCCACGTATACTTTTTATTTTTTTAGTAAATCATGAATTTTTATACTTTTAATAAATCAAAATCTATTTAGGACAATTATTATATACAGAAATACATATATGTGTGTGTGTACATTTATCACAGTTTTCATTTTAAAAGATTACAAAAGATCTTAAGAAATAATAAAAACATCTTTATTTAATATTCGCATGTAAAGATATCACGTTCAGTTTTATAGTAGACAATTGCAAAAGAAAAAGCTTTTCCTCGCTAAACATGATCTCTAGTAACAAACATGTGATTTCATTGTAATTATTATGTAGATTGCATAATCTTACTTTGTGAAAAATTCTATAAAACACGTCGAACAATATAATTGCACAGTTGACATACACTGTTTCAACAATACAAATTAATGTGAAAAATTTATTCTATTGCTTAACATGCACTATATATCTATACTTCATAGAAGTATAGTTTGTAATATTATTATAAGCAAAAAGTTTTTGATGTATGATGGATGTCAAACTTATTTCTTTAATAAATGTAACATATCTTTATTTTGTTGCTGCAATATTATATCAGCTTTCTCAGTTTTATCAGTTATATTATCGATCAGATCATTCTGTGAATCTATCTCTTCGGATAAACCGATTGCTAGATGTTTCAGTCTTGCCAATGATCCACTCATCTCACTTAGATTCTGTTCGAGAACTTTAGTTATTCTATCACCAACAGGTTTAACATCTTCCAGATTATGGTCATAACTTCCTCTTATTATTGTTGATGAATATGAATTGTTTATATTGCTTTGTACTTGTTCTAATGTATTAGACAATGCAGGAGATGTCATAGATCCAGAACTGGAAGATTCTGACAACTTTGTGGATGGTATCGGAGCATCTAAAGATTTGCCACTGAGATAATTTTTCAGACTACCAAATACACTCTTTATTCCTTGTATGTGTTTTTGACTAAATCTTAATGTATTGTTAATATCATCTAATCTTTTTTCTGTCCTTTGCAGCTGTTCTTTTTGTCTGATTAATTCCTGGAAATATAAATAATTTAAATAATAGTTTATATATAATACAATAAAGCCCGTTTTCATAATATATGATTACCTAAAAATTAAAGGTTACCAACAGATTCATCAATGAAATTCATTCATGAATTTCTTGGTTACCTTTAGTCTTTAGGTAACCATATATTGTGAAATCGGGTCTAAGTGTCAGAGAAAATCAAAATTAATTTATTTATTGAATATGTTAAGCAGACATAAATTTATTGTTGTCATATTATCAACATATTAATAATAGCAAACTGATGGTGCATCATTACAATTACCTCGGCTGTAGCTACACCAATTTGCTCGGAGTCTCTTAGAAGCGAAACAGATCTTTCTGAAGATTGTACCGTGCGTTCCTCGATTTCCTTCTTACGTTGCAGCAATTGTTGGCGTGTTTGCGTAAAATCATTATCAAAGTTCTGATAACGCCCCGCGGATTCACTTCTGACTGGAGCGTTCCTTAGAAACGTCTCATCGTCCACGTCATCCTCTAATGAGAAAAACGGATTTTTTGGATCGCTCAGATAATTATGACCCGCCATTTACTCGATAATTTTTTGGAATATACAAGATCAATGCGAGATACACTTGACGATACTCGTTGACTGAACTTGAATCGAGCTGTTCCCTGTTTAGTTAGACATTTAATTAAAATGACTGCTGTAACTCATGATGGAATCAGAAAGGCCTAGTTTACACCGTGTATTTGATACATATATCACAGTATAACCAGTAGAGACAGCAAAAAATGCGTGTTCGCGCAGGTATGGCTGCGCAGCTTTTTTTGGCCGGATCCAATGAAATGCAAGATGACAAGTCATACATATTACATAGATCCCGTGTGAGTAGATATCCGTGGCAAAAGAAGACAATTTAAGAGCCATAAATATTTCTAAAAAAATGGATAAAAAAAAAGAAAAGTTTTGTTACGCAGTATTAAATAATGCAGTAATAATAATAAAAATTCACAATGCACTTTTTTCGTTATCCCAGATATCGTAAGATAAGTTTTTATAATTTACAAAAAGTAAGTAGTTTATGCTAGGTTAACTTAATTAAACATAATAATAAATGTAATTTTGTGAAAAAAGATAATATTTTTACATTGACTACGTTTACACGGTATCCTTAATTATGTTTTTTAGAGCAAAGCAATGGACTATCGTATGGGGTATTATTATATCCTCTTTCGATCCTGGATTTTTCAAAGGTTAATCTGGCAGATGCTCACGCGACACAGAGATCAAACGTGCCGACACGGAGTGTCCCTACTGGTTACTGTGCATTGTGTGTGTGTGTACTCTAACTAGTAACTTTCTATTGATTATTTTAATTTCAGTAATGTATTTAAAGAATGATATACTAAATTAGTATAATGTACATAATGATTATTTAAATATATATGTCATGTATATGTTTCAACAAATCGCCGAAATTAAGATCATTCAATAGAAAATTACTAGTTAGTAATGTTAGAAATCATGTATTGTGGAATACACAGTTTCTGATAGGTTGAAATTCTTATTCTCTGTTCTCTGTTATTTTTATTGTATGGAGTCTCTTAGTACCCATATCAAGTGATGTAAACTAGGCCATCATAAATATTCCGGAGTGCGTTCTAAAACTTAATTACAATAACCAAAACTCTATTGCCTTTCGTATCCTGGAATCATATTGGATTCGACGTGCATCGTATAACGCACTGCAATCAATCAGAAAATAGGGTTTTGCTTCATATCATCGATATGAAATAAAATTCTGCTTTCTAATTGGTCTAATTGGAAGCTGTCCAATCAGAGCTCTGGGATATAATATCGAATTTATACACTAGAATTCTGATTGGACGACTTCCTGTTGTCCGTGCCGTGTGTTTAAGACATCTCATTTGACACACATATATATATATATATATATATACATTAGAAAGATGAGACCTCACGTCGCGCGGTGCGCCCCCACTCGCGCGCACATTCTCAAAAGGGAGTCT
>NW_017259318.1:17673-17929 GCF_001594045.1 Atta colombica
AATACGTTCGCTTCACCGGAACCAATATGGCGATTAGATGTTCGCGTCGCATTAGAGCATACTCCAGATGAATTAATTAAGAGCACGCCATTTGCCTCACCTCAGAAAGTGATACGATTGAGACATGTTACGCATGCATAATGGTTGAAAACGTATTATATCGAAAAAAGTATTTCAGATTTATTTTGTATAAAAACACATTTAATAAATACGTTTTTGATATAAATATAAATATAATATTAATAAAATAAAATAA
>NW_017259318.1:18029-19924 GCF_001594045.1 Atta colombica
TTCAGTATTTTGAGTTTATTCGAAAATATATGTGAAATATAATTGTATATAAACTCATTTGCTGAGATATATTTTTGTGTTATGCAAATTGCAAGTTTGCAATATTATAAATAAAATATAATATAACATAATATAACATAACATAAAAATATAATATAACTTTCATATTTATTAAAAACGTATTTAATTTGTATAAAAACGCTTTTAAAATCAATATCAATAATCGAGGTAACACAAAATATCCGAAATGAGACACACATGTCCGATTCGTTCCAATGATCTTACGGATTAGGTAACATGCTCACTTGTTCTAAATTCGTTCGTGTCACTGAGCATTGGAACATGAATGCAACTGCTCCAACCACTATCTTACCTGTGATCCAAGTGCTCTCTGAGTTAATTTGGAGCATGCGATGCGAACAAACCTATAATTTCCACTCCGCGATAAAAGTTGAATTCATGTTCCTGCATGGAAAGGCTTGCCGCGCGACAAAATGAGACGCGATAACCAATGAACACATTAGGAGTTGTAAACTTATTGACTATTGCATCACATTTTGCCATGTGGCAAATGTTTCCGCGTCCAGTGTGCAGAAGTCAACTTTTGTCGGCAGAAGTAGTATTACATCATTTCTAGAAGTTTTGCAAGGTGAGGCTGACTTAAAAATAGAATTATTAATTAGTGCGGACAACTTTCGCTGCAAGCTTTGCCGCATTCTGTGTGCAGGAACCATTAAGCAAAAATGATAAATATTGAGAAAACCTCGTTCACCTCAAATTTTAATAAAAAATACTCTAAATCGAAGTATTTTCGCGTAAAAATAAATATTTGATAATGAAAAAAATGTCACTCTGTCCCGCGAATTGAGATATTAAACATTAAAGTTAACGATTATTGAGGTTAGGAAATCTATCATATTTAAATGTATCGATATGATCATAGTATATAGTAGCGCAACTCTTCATTATATGAAGCCAAAATCGTAACGCGCATGCGCAAGTTGAGACATTACATACAGTAATGCCATCCGAATTTTTCTCTCACTTCTTTGTATTTTCGGTCTTTCTCTTAACCGTTGAAGTGTAGCGTCATTTCTTTATATCGGGTCGAAAATTTTTCGAGTTATCCTTATATAAGACATAGCAGTAAGATAGAAATAAGATTATTTTTAATAACTTATTGTATTAAAGAGATTTTTATTTATTTATTCAAATTCTTTTTCATATCATTAGTGGGGCAATAGGGAAACAAAATAAAACATAAAAAACTGAATAGTCATGTTCTATATGCTTTCTCTTTTTTCTCTCTTTCTGGATTACTAAGATGATCCGAATAATTGAAGTAACATCTAAGAGATAAAAGATAAAAAATGTAAGTATAATTGTAAGTAGATATATGTGAGCGTATATAGATAATATATAGATAGATACATATTAATAGTATATATAAGTATATACATATTAAGCATTGATTTTTATCTGTTTTGCATGAGCTGTTTATATTGTAACATATATATAATTATAATTAAATTTTTATATTATGCAAATCAAATATGATATTTATCTATACATTAGCATGTTTAAAATCGTATATTATTATTTTGTATGTAAACTGCGTATAGATTTTATATTTTATAATATTTATAATAAACAATTTCTTAATGTTTATATATGTTTTCTTTTTTTCTTTCTAGACCATAGATTGAGTATAGTTACAGTATGATATAGTAAAAGAAACTTAAAAAATAAAAAATGCGATACATTATATTATTAAACTTTTTATCATATTAAAATAAAGTTTATCATTTTCTATAATTAGGGGGAATTGTATTCCCCTTTTATATGCAAATCTGCACGCACACACACACACACACACACACACACACACACACACA
>NW_017259318.1:19938-49416 GCF_001594045.1 Atta colombica
CACACACACACACACACACACACACACACACACACACAAATCACACACACACACACACAAATCACATATATATGTATAATTACATATATATATATATAATTTAATTTTACTTTTTTATAATCAGATTTCTTTAATGTTTCAATAGAACCAGCGATTTCGATGAAATTTTAAGGCGTTAGGACAAGAATCGTCAGGACAACAATCCACTATGATTTGTTAATTTCTTACTTAATTTTTAATGTTTTAATTTTCAAATCTCAATGTAATACAGCTTTAGAAAGATATTATTTGGACTGTAGACAGGATCTACGGTTCGGACAGGATAGAAGAGTAAGAGCTGCCGCACATCTCTTCCGTAATAATACATAAGACATAATAGAGAATCAGAATTAAGAGTTCAA
This sequence comes from Atta colombica, assembly GCF_001594045.1. Taxonomy (NCBI): domain Eukaryota; kingdom Metazoa; phylum Arthropoda; class Insecta; order Hymenoptera; family Formicidae; genus Atta; species Atta colombica. The sequence goes on from NW_017259318.1 coordinate 20,340, forward strand.
AAGAATTTTCAACTGTGATTGGCTTATTCTTATGGTATGTTTTATGATTATTGTTAGAAGGTGTGTGCGACAGCCTAAGAGAATAAGTGGGAAAGAAGTTTAGAGATGTTACCATATGTAATGTCTCAACTTGCGCATGCACGCTACGATTTTGGCTTCAATATCAAAAGTGCCGACAGAGAGATGCGCTACTGTATACTGTGATATGGTCATGCATCGTGATTACGTACACAAGTTCTTATAGGCAGACAAGATATTTTTCTACTGCAGTTTTCTACTTTTATTTGATTGTATTAAAAAATGATATATTCAATAAAGCAATTAAATAAAAATCCTTGGCTCACTGTCCAAAATGTTGGTAATGCAAACTTGTGGCCAAAATTCATGCGGGAAATATTTCGAAATCGAGATTTCGAATCGATCATAAATATGATTTTTGTAAATTTGGCCTATATAAATGCAACATCAGAAGATTTTTTAATATGATATTTTATGTTTCACATTAAAATAAGCATATACAAAAAGTCGGAAACGGAAGATTCACAATAGATTTACTTATATTTAAATCCTTAAGTAATATTATTAATTTTAATTAACAATTTTAATAATACATTATGAAACATTTGTAACTTTTTTCAAAATGTATGGGAATTTGGACAACGGTGGAGTCGCGATTGTAGTTGCAGCATATATATATTTTAAAGAAATGTTGATTTAAACTTTAATTCATATAAAAAAAAATTTTTTAATATTAATTTTAAATAATTTAAGCTTCTTTGCTTTCAAACAAATCTGCTTTAAAAATACAAATTATTTTCTTATATTATTTTGAAAGCACTGAATTTATGTTTAGATCAGAAAATTTGTTTTTAAGTAAGTTTGTTTTTAAAGCAGTGAATTTAGTATTGCGTAGCAAATGAATTTAGTGTTGCGTGGCTGTGATAGATTTCTCAACCTCAATAGTGATCAAGCTTTAAGCTTTAATGCTTAATCTTGCGCTTATTTCTGCCTAAATTTTTTTTTATGCATAAACGCATGGAATAAATCTCATTTTATTGATTTTTGCGTAAGCTGAACTGTATAATTATCAAATTTTCTGCTAAAACAGTGAATTTGTGTTCTTAAAACAATCACTGCTATGACAGATTTCCTAACCTGAATAGTCGTCAACTTTAATGATATATTATTTCGGTTTGCAGAGCAGCGCGACACTTTTTTGTTATCAAATTTTTATTTTTACAATGCGAAAACGCAATATATATTGATTCAATATATTTTTATCAACATTTTAGGCAAGATCTTTTTAACATTAATAACCATTTGCAGTACTCCAGGAAAAATAAAGACAAGGATAACACAGTTCTGTAAAATCTACTCTTCAACTCTGATGGAAATATTTCGTTGAAATTAGTTCCTTTTTGGAACAACATTTCACAAAAAATTCAGTTTAATTCAATTTCAGCGATTTTTTGCTGAAAAATTCTTTTCAACAAAATTTTAGTAAAATTTTAGAGAAATTTAAAAAAAGTGTTCGAAAATTTCTACAGAAGTCCAGAGTAATTTCAATTTAATTTCAGCGATTTTTCACTGAAAAATTCACTTTCAGTGAAATTTTAATAAATTTTCAATTAACAATTTCGCTGAAATGTTCCAAACATGGAATAAACTGGAATAAGCGAAATTTTTTCACCAGGAACTTCAAATCCATAATCACAGTCGAAATCCTTAATCACAATCTAATTATACTAAAGATAGTAATAATACGTGGGTTTGATAAGTTTGGTAAATTTCCATGAAATGGTGCTACAATCCATTTGATGACGCGACATCTCGAAAGATCCTCTCTTCGAATCCCTTCAGGCCAAATTTCAGTCAGAAAGGACGCATAGTTCACATTTAGTAGTCATTTGAAATAGACTGTCTCAAAGTCTGCAAAATACTCATTGACGGCGATAATGACTTCCTCATTTGACGAAAATTTTTTCCCACCGAGCCAAGTTTTTAAGTTTGGGAACAGAAAGAAGTCACACGAGGCCAAATCCGGAGAATAGGATGGATGAGAAATCAATTCATAGCCCAATTCGTAGTTTTGTCATTGCAACGGTCGATTTGTGGGACGGCGCGTTGTCTTGATGGAAGAGCTTTTTTGCGCGCCAATCTCGCTTCAAATGACGACCAATATCAAACAATAAAAACAATCAAACAATAAACGTCCCTATTTTTAGGTGTATGTATGTTCGGTTGTATGTGCGTAAGCATATATGATCTCTGTTACGTAGCACGCTTTATCGAAAGTTATAACATTGATGTTATGAAACCAATCATAGCTATTCCTCTGAAGATTGGAATGATTGTGATTGGCTAGTTTCATAACATCGATGTATTATAAACTTTAGCGTAAGAGTATATCCATATAACTTGCATAGCCGCATAATACATAAAGCATAAGAAATTGAATCAATCAGAGTTCTTTATTTCATGGAAAGAAAGGAAACGAAAGACTTCGATTGGCACATTTTCTTATGCATAAAATATAAAGTATAAGAAATCAGTCCTTTATTTTAGAAAAGAAGAAAAGAAGGAAATAAAGGACTTTGATTAATTCAGTTCTTATACATTATTATTAGCTTATTATATAGATTTTGAAAAGTAGTCAAAATCAGATTTCTGAATTGGTATTAGTGATGCTCGATAGGCAGCGTTCGAATCGCAAAACTCCTCTCATGTACTACATTTACACAGCACGCTTTAAACCCATTCTATAATGGGCAGTAGCAGTAGTGGATTAAAGAGTAGGTATAGAAATCGACTAATCATAGCTGATAATCCTTATCACATTCGACTATGATTCGATTGATTGATTTTTACGCCAACTCCTTAATCCATTACTGCTACTGTCCATTGTAGAATGAAATTTAGGGGCACAATAAAAGGAACAAAGGACAGAGAATAAGAATTTCAATCTATCAGAAACTGTATATTCTATAATACATGATTTCTGATAGATTGAAATTCTTATTCTTTGTTCTCTGTTCCCTATTCCTTTTATGTGCAAAACCCCTGACACAGGATCTTTAGTTTAGCTGCTTTGTATTGATAATCAGCTATGACCATAATTGGTTAGATTCCTCAGTTAATCAACGAGCGATTCCCATTTGCGCATCTCTTATAATGTAGGACTCTAATCGCAAGTATAGTAAGTACATTAGTATAAGTACCGCATGGACACTGTCAGACAATCTTTGATGTAGTGGGTCCCAAGTCACATGATTTGCCGCCATGTTATAAGTTGGAAAGGCGTTTAAATTTGAATCTTTGGCTGTGATCAAAGTCTTGTTACAAATGCTTGAAGTATTTGATGGACCAATTAAAAGAAAGAATTTTATAAACTGACCAATTAAAAAATGTTTCAAAGCTTTTGCAGCATCGCTGCAAAATACATTGGCCGTACCCTTTATAAAGCTACAGAATGATTTTTCTAAAAAAAAAAAGATAATTCGGTCGTGTCATGAAAATTGTTTATAGCGATTATATTTTTAAATCAGAATTATATAGAGGAAAGTTCCCTATTATGAGATAGGATCCTAATATGAGATAGCGGCGTTTCTGCTAAACTAATAAACTTTATCTATTGGTTTCATGAATTTATTGCTCTTAGATTTAAAAATATTTAAATAGAAAATTCATTATTAGAGCATGCCTATAGTCATTGTAAAACAAGATTTTAGAATTTGGATGTCTTCAAGTTTTTATTATTAAGATGTTCCTTTAAACCTTGTTTATTATTTAATAAATAAATATTTGACAATAAATTCTGCATGTAGTGATAGAGTAAGGTCGTACTATTAGGTATACAACTTTGCTTCCGCCGTTTTCCTATAGATGGCTTTAGCGGTAAGTGATGGTCGAAATAAATAGATCATAGACGTCATACAATAAACTTGGGCATCTGTCAACATAACCCCATAGAAACATTAGTCGATTTGTGTCTGCATCATAAAGTTATTCTCGATTGAAAATGTCAGTTTACGAGCCAAATTCTCGTCATTTGTGAGAGGTTTTAATTTTTTGCTTCAATATGAAGAAATCTGCGGCTGAGGCTCATCGAATGCTCTCAAATACTTATGGTGAGGCCGCTATTAGTGAAAGAACGTGTCGTGAGTGGTTTCAACGCTTCAAGAACGGTGATTTTGACATCCAAGGTCATGCTCTGTATTTGGGGGATCAGCTCGGCGTAGTGTATTATGAATTGTTAAAACCGACTCACTAAAACAATCACAGGCGATCGGTATCGAACGCAATTGATGCGTTTGAGCCGAGCATTGAAAGACAAACGGCCGCAATACAACGAGAGACATGATAAAGTGATTTTGCAGCATGACAATGCTCGACCCCATGTTGCGAAAGTGGTCAAGACATACTTGGAAACGTTGAAATGGGAAGACCTACCCCACCCGCCGTATTCTCCAGACGTTGCTCCCTCTATCACTTGTTTCGATCAATGACACACGGCCTGGCTGACCAGCACTTCCGGTCTTATGAAGAAGTAAAAAATTGGATCGATTCGTGGATAGCCTCAAAAGACCAGTTTTGTCGACGCGGGATTCGTACGCTACCCGAAAGATGGGAGAAAGTAATGGCCAGCGATGGACAATACTTTGAATCATAAATGTATAACCAGTTTTTTACAATAAAGCCTCGAATTTCGAAAAAAAACGGCGGAAGCAAAGTTATACACCTAATAATAGAAAAATATGGAATATGCTGAATTGTTTAATTACAAAATATAAGATTTGATGATCGTAAAACTATAAGACGTGGAAATCGTAATGATGAGATACCCAGAATATTTGTAATATGAAATAACCCAGCTCCTGTGTTACAGTGAAAATCATTGCTAAAGTATAAATGTTATTGTACAATAATAAAAAAGACAACCGAAAACATGGAGTGCCTACTTCTGCGGTGCTTGATTCCAACTATTTAAAGATGAGTTCTGATAGAGAGATATAATCTATCTCATGCTTATTTTTCGCGCATGCTGGTTGTATTTGTATTTTAGAAACATGAAATAAAGTTTTTTAATTGTAATACTGATATACTTTGTGTTTTACTATCGATTTCGCGGGGCATCTCATATTAGAAGCACAATTTTTTGGCTTTGCGATTTGCTCACTTTTTACACTTCTTTAATAAAAAAAAAAAATGGAATTTGAATTAAATTTTATATAACGTTATTATTATCTTAAAGCTTATTAAATTCCCTTCAAAATGACCTATTATTTTTTCAAATTTTTCCTATGGACTTCTAACATTTACCAAAAATGAATTCGGTATTTCATAATAAGGGTTTTTCCTCTAATAATATCCTTGATGAAAATATAAAGTTGTCGAAGAAGTGTGAACAAAGAATTTTAACGCTTCTTAAACACTTCATTGAGTTTCCATTGACTCTTAGTAGTTTTGAATATTCATATACGCTTCACGAAACGGTTTCCCCAAAGTGTGTCCGAAACACACATTTGTCACATTTCCCATACGTTAAAAATTTTTTTTTTCATTAACGTTTCTCAACACTCCGCAAAGAATGCATGGAGTGTACTGATACACTTCCTAAACACTTCATTCATTAGTGCTTTGTCCACCCTTTCTAAACGTTCGGCAAAATGTACACGGAGTATTCAAATACGCTTCGTGTATTTCCAGAATGTAGAGATAAACAAATTTATTTTAAAACGGAGTGTCTGATTGAACTGCATAGCAAACGTAAACGAAGCGTTGTTGAGTAATACGCGGTATCGCCACCAGAGAGACTCTTTAGCGAACTAACTTCTCGAATTTAAAAAAACCGCATAAACTAGGATAAAAGACGTAGCATTGAAAGATTTTTCAGTTGTGTTCTAATGAAACAATTTTTTGAAGTAAGCCCCTTTGAAGGGCTCTAAAAAGAAAGCATTGCACTTTTTTTTAGATATTTATCAAATAAATGAAATATATTTTAAAATGTCATTTGCAGTCGATTACACTTCATTCACGTTGGTCTAAGAACTAAATCACGTTCCGTTTACATTCAACGAACATTCTGCTCGTGCTTGCCGAAGAACTTATCTATATTTTTATTTATGTTTCTTTAGCGTTTAGTTGGCGCTTCCTTTACGTTCCATATTCCAATTTTCGCTTCTTATTTGACTTCTTACTTACTAACCTTCTGTTTGCTCCCTTCATTTACGTTTCTGTTTACTCCTTCCTTACACTTCCTTTACACTTCAATTAAAGCTTTATTGACACTCGCTTTACGTTTTATTTTTATCAGAGTACCTCACTGATGCTTGTCAGAACGATAAATATAGTTTTGGATAACAATGTAATATTGCATTGTATAATCGTCCAAAATATCAGTTAAAGATATATAATAAAATAATATCCATGAATGCCATTCTGAAGCATTTACATTTTTGACCTATCAAACTTCTTGGTGAACGATGAATACTCTCTCTGGAGTAGTGTTTATATTAAGCAATCTCTTATTTATTTCTTTTTGTTGATATGTAGTAAGATGTATGATGGGACATTTTTGGTCGATCCACATTTTCCATAATTGTTTAACTATGCCTAACAATACTCGATACATATATTCTATAGGAAATCTCTAAATCATATCAAAATGTGGCAAATTTTATAGTACAGAGAAACCTTTTATTCCTTTAATTAATCTAGAAATCATAGCATCTCTCATATTTTCTAAATATGTAGCATGTGTTCTTATTTCAGAATCATTTTCTTGTAAAAGATAATGCATTGTATTCTCTTCGAATTTGCCTGACAAATAGTATCATGAACAACAATATCCATTGAATTAAAATCGATTTTGTAAAATAGATCGAGCAAAAGATCAACGCAACTAAATAAAGATTATTTTTTAATAATCTAAAAATAATAATAAAAAATTTAAAAACTTTTAAATAAAGGTTTTATTATGAAATTCCATAATTCGCCTGCTTTATTTTTCCATTTTATACCTGAATCGCCGAATAGTTCACATTATTTTACAAATGATTTCACGAATAAATTCTTAATTATGGAACTTTAGTAACAATAAATAAGCCTGCTAATAATGGATATTTAACTCGGAAGATGGAAGTTCGTTAATAATTATAAAAATTGGCTACAAACTTTGTTTAAATAAAATTATTAAATAGAGGCTCTATCAGTATTAAACGTACACATAAGATTTTTTCTGACTTTTTTTCAATTAATAAGTTTTTATAAAGCAATCCATTGTGAACATCACGCATCTTCATTATTTGGCTTTATATTTTGTTTGTATTGTATAATATTTTGTCTTACAAATTCATTGTTTAACATAGTTTTGTAGTGTATAATATAAATCAATCGATATGAAATAACTTGAAAAATTCAAACTTAATGCATGTGTTGTTTCAAATTCTTTACACATACATATTTTATTATTTTTTAATTATCGGTTTATTTATCGTATTATTTTTTGTTGTAGATTATAGATTGAAGTCATTTTTAACATGATTAAAAAAAGTGATATTGTCTTACTTCATCGAATGGATAAACGCTCGGAAAAATAAATGTTTACCATACTTATTGTCCAATCCTTAAACTCCGGACCAGCCATCGTTTTGATCATATGTATTTAATCTTGTCTTGCTATACGACAAATCATATCGAATTGAAAAGAACCTTACCTAGAACTATACATCTGACGTTTTCAAATTTGAAACATTATTGAATTACTTGTTTTGCACATACACATATTGTTTCATTGGTGTGCAATGAGTGCACACCATGAAACTATATATACTTTCTATATGTATTTCAGTTTCGAAATCTGCAATAAACTTAGTATTATTGGATGAAAGTGATGAAATTAATGTAATTTCTTCATGATTATGATCTTCATGCTGATTAGATAAATAATTTTCATCTGGAAATGAATGAAATTCACGTCTTAATGCTGCCCCTGATGATTCGGTCCAATCTATAATTTCTTCAATTTTTGAAGGTGACTTCATTCCTGTATCAGGATCATATATTGTACACGATAAATGATACTGAATGACTTGAATCTTTTACAGCATCCATATAATTGCCAAATTCGATGTTACTCCCTGATTCTACACAAATAAAGTACATTTTCAGTATTTTTGTCAATATCTGTATGAAGAAATTGATTATTCATGGCACAGATAAAAAATTTTATTGAAACGAATAAGAATTTTTTTCTGCACATGAAATATAATAAAGACAACTAATTTTGAAAGAAAAAAAATGTTTAAAGAATGATTTTATAAATAACTTATTTAAACAAAGAAATTATTTTACTCGCGAATTCTTCATTCGTTGAAACAAATTATAAATCTTTTTTATTAATAATTGCTAAATTAGATTTGCCATTGCAAGATTTTACTTATTACTGTATTTGTATTACATATGCACAAGCAATGGAAAGTTACTTTTTAAAAGTAACTAATTATCGTTACTCATTACCAAGTCAAAAAAATACAGTTACAGAATTTTGAAAGTAAGTCGTTACTGTCACTTTTTCATTACTTTTTTATATAATTTTAAAATTTCTGAAAAAAACCGTTTTTTTTTTAGAAATATAAAAAATGTTGAGAATAAAAATCGAATGACTTCAAGAATATTTTAGTAATCAATTTAAAAAAATTTTTTTATAAATTATTTATTTTCGATATTCCGATATTCGCTTCGAAAGAAAAAAATCAATTTTTTTCGGAAGAGTGTTTCAACTTTAAAAGTAACTAGAGTACGTATAAAAAAATACGTGTCTCTTATTTTTGTCTGGAGAACATATTCAAAACTCATCAAAATTAGAGAGGAACAATTCGATCCCTTTCATCATTGTAAATGATTCTTATAGATTTTTTGTTGTTGAAAACGAATCCGTAAATAAAATTGTTCTATCACATTAAATTTTTGGAAAAAATGAATTCAAAAACGTAACATGACGGAGCAATTTTATTTACGGATTCGTTTGCAGAGCGACAAAAAATGTATAAGAATCACTTGGCCTATTCGTAGTCTAAAGTCAGTGACGGATAGTATAAATGTACATAATTATAAATGTACATAATCCAATATGAATTATTTTGTTGAAAAACCTATACTGTAGAATAATGGCTAACCTACATATTCTTCATGTTGTATATCTTTTAACGTTGTTTCCAACGTTGCAATGTTCGGGGATGAACATTCTTGGATTCAAAATTTGGATGCAAATACATTTTATAACTCCTCTTGGAAGTATCTTTACTCATTTTAACAGTGTGTATAATATATTATCAATCTCGCTCTCTGAAATGTTAAAAAATAATTTATAGATATTTATTTTATAAATAGTTTCATATACATTACAATTTATGTCATATTTTTGGTTGAGGATATAACATTAATAAAAAGTTTTAGACATAGCCTATACAGAGATTGTAATAAAAACATAAATGTTCAATTTGCGTTTAAATACAATATATATTAAGTACAATATATATTAAGTATTAAATTTTATTTACTAATTTTATTTACTAATTTTATTTACTAAATATATATTATAGTACTAAATTTTATTTACTAAATTTTATATAACAGGACTCTCGGCAAAATTTGCACTTCTCGGATTTTCGAGAGGCTCCACCTCTCGTTACTCCTCTCACCGCTCGTCCCGCGCGCAGTCCAAATGCTGCTCGACGTTTAGGACAAGAGGTGCGCTTGGGCGCTCACGTAAACTTCATTCTATCTTTTTTTCGCTCATTATATAATTAATACAGAATGAAGCAAAGGATAAGCACTCAAACGAATACATCCAATGAATTTTCAATAATTTTCCATGTCACTCTTGAAGTATTATTTTTGATGCGTTTTTTTTTAAGTGATATTCTCAAGGACCTATCCATAAAAATGATGAATTGTACGACCAAGTAATTAAACAGAAACGAAGTGAAATAAATATATTTATTCTGATTCTCGGAATCTTTTATTGGCGAGATCAGAAACGTCGATTTGCATATTACACATAGCGAGCCGCATAAGACGAGGCAAAGAATCATCGCTCAAGATAGAACGTCTCTCATTTTTTATAAGCATGTCTTACATAAATATGTAGATCTGAACATGGAATGAATTCGAAGTCCGAAATCTCGAAGATTGCGATATGATGATTCTTTCAACATTTTGTAAAAATCAACACCAGTTCTTTCTTTAATCGTTTTAAGTGCAATATTGTTCTGCAAATTATAATAACTTATCTTGCAAGTCAAGACGCTGTCCTTCAATTGGCGCTGTAAGGGGATTCTCGAAAAGAATTAATCAGTTCTGAGTTCTTCGAAGTAAACGTATATTCATCTATAAGAGAATCTAGAAAATGAATGTATTCTTTGAAATTGCAATTATTGTCATGTTGTTTGAGAAGAATTTAACAAGAAGGAAAAAAGTGAAAAAGATTATCATTTAAATGAGATTTTAATATCTGCAATTTTCTTCGGAAAGAATCAACGTGACTAATTAGGAAATATTTTCATTCGTCCTTTGCAGTTTTAAATTAAGAAGCCTAAGTTGATTACTTATATCAGTAATAAAAGCGAGTTCAGTAAGAAATGTCATATCTTCCAAAAGAGATATATATTCGTGAAATTTTGAATTGTTTATTTTTTTCAGGAAAAGGTGAACGTCTTTTCTTATCGCAAAAAAATATTTCTAAACATTTTGCAGTATTAAGCTAACGAACTGGACAATGAAGGGATATCTGTGTAAATAGTTTTATGTTTCTCAACAAATAATTTAAATTTTCGGAGTAAAAAACTTATGTCCACCTTTAATTTCATTAATTATTTTAATGATAGTCTCTATAGCTGTTGAAAATTTTATAACTTTATCGGCTAGTGCTTCCTGATGTATGCAATGAATATATTTAATTTAATGGATATATTTAAATTTCATTGCTTTAATTGACCGGCGAATTCTTTCTTTAAACCTGTCATAGCGCCATCAGTCGTAATTGAAGAATATTTATTAAAACCAATGTCAAAAAATATTTTAAGAATTTCTTCAACTGCTAAAAAAATATCGAATCCTGTCGTTGTGTTACGTAATATGACGAAATCTAAAAGTTCCTCGACACATGAATAATCATCTTGTACAATTCGAATAAAAATATTAAGTTGACTCATGTGTCGAATATCAGTGCTTTCGTCAAGTCACAAAGAAAAATAATTACATGATTTCAAAAGGTTTTGTAATTTATCCCTTATGGAATCATTGATATGAGCAATTCTTGATGTTACAGTTCTTGCACTAAGATGAATGTTCATTGCTTCCTCCAGAGTTAAGGAATTGCCAAAAGCTTTTGCTGCATCATACAGTTTTTCACAAAAATGCCTTCGGTGAATGACTTAGAATTTATGCTATAAGCAGAGAAACTGCATAAGAGGATTGTAGAGATTTTTGAGAAAAACAAGGAAAAGAAGGTATTGCTTTCTTGATAATTTTAACCCTTCTATAATATTCAATTTTTCTGAATTTGAGTAATTTAAATAATTTACCGAATGACGAGTTTTGTAATGCTTCTCTAACACATATTTTTTAATTACCGAAAATTGAAAGCTGTAAAGTAAATAAATCATTCAATCTGAAATGTAACTGAAAAAATAATTATTAGGAGTACAAATAAGTTTCCGCCATTTTTTATCAAAAATTAAGTATTTATTGTGAAAGAACAGTACATAATGTTTTATTCAAAGTAATAGCTATCGCTAGCCACTACTTTTTCTCATCTTTCTGGTAGCATGTGAATATCGCGGAAGAACGCTTCATCTTTTGAAGCTTCAAAAGATGAAGCGTTCTTTTGATGCGGTATCCACATGCTACCAGAAAGATGAGAAAAAGTAGTGGCTAGCGATAGCTATTACTTTGAATAAAACATTATGTACTGTTCTTTCACAATAAATACTTAATTTTTGATAAAAAATGGCGGAAACTTATTTGTACTCCTAATAATTATTTTTTCAGTTACATTTCAGATTGAATGATTTATTTACTTTACAGCTTTCAATTTTCGGTAATTAAAAAATATGTGTTAGAGAAGCATTACAAAACTCGTCATTCGGTAAATTATTTAAATTACTCAAATTCAGAAAAATTGAATATTATAGAAGGGTTAAAATTATCAAGAAAGCAATACCTTCTTTTCCTTGTTTTTCTCAAAAATCTCTACAATCCTCTTATGCAGTTTCTCTGCTTATAGCATAAATTCTAAGTCATTCACCGAAGGCATTTTTGTGAAAAACTGTATGATGCAGCAAAAGCTTTTGGCAATTCCTTAACTCTGGAGGAAGCAATGAACATTCATCTTAGTGCAAGAACTGTAACATCAAGAATTGCTCATATCAATGATTCCATAAGGGATAAATTACAAAACCTTTTGAAATCATGTAATTATTTTTCTTTGTGACTTGACGAAAGCACTGATATTCGACACATGAGTCAACTTAATATTTTTATTCGAATTGTACAAGATGATTATTCATGTGTCGAGGAACTTTTAGATTTCGTCATATTACGTAACACAACGACAGGATTCGATATTTTTTTAGCAGTTGAAGAAATTCTTAAAATATTTTTTGACATTGGTTTTAATAAATATTCTTCAATTACGACTGATGGCGCTATGACAGGTTTAAAGAAAGAATTCGCCGGTCAATTAAAGCAATGAAATTTAAATATATCCATTAAATTAAATATATTCATTGCATACATCAGGAAGCACTAGCCGATAAAGTTATAAAATTTTCAACAGCTATAGAGACTATCATTAAAATAATTAATGAAATTAAAGGTGGACATAAGTTTTTTACTCCGAAAATTTAAATTATTTGTTGAGAAACATAAAACTATTTACACAGATATCCCTTCATTGTCCAGTTCGTTAGCTTAATACTGCAAAATGTTTAGAAATATTTTTTTGCGATAAGAAAAGACGTTCACCTTTTCCTGAAAAAAATAAACAATTCAAAATTTCACGAATATATATCTCTTTTGGAAGATATGACATTTCTTACTGAACTCGCTTTTATTACTGATATAAGTAATCAACTTAGGCTTCTTAATTTAAAACTGCAAAGGACGAATGAAAATATTTCCTAATTAGTCACGTTGATTCTTTCCGAAGAAAATTGCAGATATTAAAATCTCATTTAAATGATAATCTTTTTCACTTTTTTCCTTCTTGTTAAATTCTTCTCAAACAACATGACAATAATTGCAATTTCAAAGAATACATTCATTTTCTAGATTCTCTTATAGATGAATATACGTTTACTTCGAAGAACTCAGAACTGATTAATTCTTTTCGAGAATCCCCTTACAGCGCCAATTGAAGGACAGCGTCTTGACTTGCAAGATAAGTTATTATAATTTGCAGAACAATATTGCACTTAAAACGATTAAAGAAAGAACTGGTGTTGATTTTTACAAAATGTTGAAAGAATCATCATATCGCAATCTTCGAGATTTCGGACTTCGAATTCATTCCATGTTCAGATCTACATATTTATGTAAGACATGCTTATAAAAAATGAGAGACGTTCTATCTTGAGCGATGATTCTTTGCCTCGTCTTATGCGGCTCGCTATGTGTAATATGCAAATCGACGTTTCTGATCTCGCCAATAAAAGATTCCGAGAATCAGAATAAATATATTTATTTCACTTCGTTTCTGTTTAATTACTTGGTCGTACAATTCATCATTTTTATGGATAGGTCCTTGAGAATATCACTTAAAAAAAAACGCATCAAAAATAATACTTCAAGAGTGACATGGAAAATTATTGAAAATTCATTGGATGTATTCGTTTGAGTGCTTATCCTTTGCTTCATTCTGTATTAATTATATAATGAGCGAAAAAAAGATAGAATGAAGTTTACCGCGTGAGCGCCCCGTGCGCCTCGCTCAAAGCGAGGACCCCGTGCACCTCTTGTCTTTGACGTTTAAACGTCGAGCGGCATTTGAACTGCGCGGGGCGAGCGGTGAGAGGAGTAGTGGGAGGCGTAGCCTCTTGAAAATCGGCCGAGAAAATTTTGCCGAGATGTATAATATAAAACTATGGTGTAAAACGGACACGTAAATTTTCACCTCGCGCATAAAGCAAGAGACCCGGGTAATATTTTTCGAGGTAATATTTTTCACAATAAGTAATAATTTATATCACTTCAATATTGATTACATCTATAATCATATGACATATATCATATGGCAAATATTACATGCTTGTTGTAAAATGGTGGATTTTAAGGACAGCCCTTTGCTAATCCCTCGTAACTAAATATCCAACCTTCTTCATGCCATAAAATGTCGTAAACGGGTTGAAAACGGCGCGTATATAATCACTGCATTTGCGTAGTCGTATTCATGAGGTTCGTGAACCATGCACGCGGAAGAAAAGATATAAGCTAATTAAAAGACTGTTCTTTCGAAGAAAATATTTCGTCATATTAGTATCAGCTATTAGTATAGACGATTGCTACTGCTCTTTTTGTGGATCACGTCGTTTTTCGCAGCCATATTACCTGCCGAACCTTCAAGAAGAATAATCGTACATAAATTGCGTGTGTTTAAAATTCATTTTTTGCACAATGTACGCGTATGTAAAATATAATCAGAAGTACCGCATCCACGACGAAAAAAATTATAGTATCCATAAAAGACAAACATAACAAATTTTGATAAGGATGATATAAATTAAAAAAAAAAAAATATTAAAATGTGAAAGTGTGCAAAGCAACATTAATTTTCGTGGAAAGTAATTGATACATACACATATATACATAATTTCGTATTGTATCGATATAAATAGATATACAAGGCTGGTTCTAACTCTGATCCTCTGAGAGGGACGCGGGGCGCGAGGGGGTATCGTAGAAGGGGGAAGGGAGATGACACAGAAAGATCCCGATGCTATCGATGTTTATATAAACATAGGACTCTGGTCGATGGATTACATAAACATAATATGCGTGATAACTTTTCGCTATATCTTCCGCTATATCTTATTTTTCATCACCACCGCCGCTACCACCCCACACTCACTTCAAAATGCGTTGCGGTACTATAATGCGGACAAGAAATTTTGTCCAAGAGATCGGTGACATATCATTGATGTTCCGGCTGCTAAACAAAGTGTTGTCGATGTGGAGTTGATGAAATCATACTGTGTTCTCACAGTTCTTTCTTTCAAGGTCAGAAGCGCCGATAACGATATTTTTTCTAGAAATGGATACACGTCATCACTAATGCGACCTAAGAGGGATGGTAGACAAAAAGTTTCAAATGAAATATATAATGGGTCATAAGCGCGCGGCACCTCAGTTGGTGCCTTGTAAGATTACCGAATCGATTGCAATAAGTGTAACGTGAAAAGTATGGCTGCGAACCATCGTGCGAACGTTGAGGACATGGATGATGTAAATACAAACAAGTTTGACGCAATGGAAATAGAATTTGAGGACATAATGGACCAAGAATCGTCCAGAAAAGTATAATCTAACAATACTGAATGTCTTATTGGTTTGACCTTCGGTAATATGGATCACGCAGAAAAATTTGCAGCCTTCGGAAATTCGTGCATTGAACATTTGCACTAAGCATTGCATAATCCGCTGTATTATAATTATCATTGATAATGATAATTGATTGATGATATTTCAGCCTTATGTGTAGCATGTATGATTTATTTTATTTGCGGAATATTGGAATGTAAAGGAATGTATCTCGTCAAGAAGCACAAAGACTGTTCCTTTCCATATACTAGACAGCAAGTCTCGGAATGCAAAGAACCGATGTACGAGGACAAATCAATAAGTTCTTAGAAAATCTGTCAGAGAGCACTCGCAGTGTCATGTCACATTACTTTTTGTCAAGCATCTCTCAACTGATTACTGTCAAATTTTGAACGGAATTTATCGCGTGGTTTCATTTCTGTAGACGATTAAAGCAAAAAACCTTCGTATTTTTTACAAAAAGGAAAAAACCGAGTTTCGTGCAATGATCAAACATCTTATGAAAAGTTTAACGCTGAAAAAAATCAAAGCCGATTTGGATAATGTTCATAGCACATCTGCACCAACGTTTGCAACTGTATACAATTAGATGAATGAATTTAAACGTGATATCCATATATGATGCATCTCGTTCGGAATGTCCAATTGAGGCTGCCAGAAATCATCGCTAATCCATGATCGTTTTGACTGATCAACGAGTGAAAGTGCGCGAGCTTGTTGAGGCCACAGATATATCACATGGCACAATGATTTCAATTCTGCACAATTCAATTTTACACAAACAATTGGGTATGAAAAAGCTATCGGCAAGATGAGTGCCGCTCACTATGAACCATAAGCGCGACCGTATGACGATTTCAAAACAATGTTTGGAGATGTTTCGTAACGTAATACAGATGAAGATTCTGCGTCGATTCATTACTATGGACGAAACATGGATCCATTACTTCACATTGGAAACGAAGGAACAGTCAAAACAATGGACTTTACTGGATGAACCATCTCCGAAGAAGACCGTAAAGGTGATGGCTACAGTTTTTTGAGATGCACGCGGTATAATTCATATCGATTACCTTCTGTCGAAACAAACAATGGCGATTACTACGCAGCATTATTGGACCGTTTCAATAACACTTTAAAGAAAAAACGTCCCCATTTGGCGAAGAAGAAAGTGCTCTTCCATAATGCATGGATTCACACATACCCGGCACCGATGGCCAAATTCAACGAATTCCGCTACGAATTGCTTCCTCACCCAACATATTCGTCAGATTTAGCTCCCTGCGAATTTTCCAAACCTGAAGAAATGGTTCGGAGGAAAGAGATTCATCACCAGAGAGCAGCTCATCGCCGAAACTTATTTTGAAGGGTTGGACAAATCATATTATTCGGACGGCAAAAAGTTGAAGAATTGTTGGATCAAATGTATCGAGCTGAAAGGAGATTATGTTGAGAAATAAAAATAAATCGCTCAAAAAAATGTGTTTTACTATGTTTTTCTAAAAATTTATTGACTTGCCCTCATACATTGTATTTCCGTCTGCATGCGTCCACTCTGCTGCATTGAAAACTATTAAGTGTTCCGTGGAAGAGTGCGACGATTTAAAGAGAAAAGACATGGAAAATCACGAGCGAGTGGAACACGAACTGTTGGAATAGTGCGACCAAGTCGCTACTCTGGTGGAATTCCGTGTTTTCGCGATGAATGCATCGAGCGTCTCGAAGAACTTGGTCGTGCCAAGCGTTTGCGCCTCTGACACAGACAATCCGCGGTAGCAAAGATCGCGCGACTCGCGGGTGCAAAGTCGCAATTAGAGCGACGTTTTGTACACGTTGGTGGCGAGTACGCGAGTGGTAACGAAAGATCTCTTGTTTGGCGAGAGATCGACACCGCGTTCGAGAGTTATTATATGGTATATTGACAGGTACGGTGATATTTCAATGTGATGATATTTTGGAAGTGGACAGCGGCAATATTTTGGAGATATAATACAAGAAATAAGAAGCTTTGGAAGAGGAAGAAGACATAAATGAAAGAGACAAAGAGGAAGAGAAGGAGGAGGAAGCTAGATCCTCATGATGTTGAAGGTAATAATATTTCACTAAATTTTTTATATATTTTCTCGTAATGTATTCTTATGTACGAATTTTTTATTAGATATTTCATATATGCTGTTGAATGATACAAATCAATCGAGTCAATATTCTGGAGATTTTTACGCGAATGAACAAAGCAACTAAAGATGAGTTACCTTAGTATGTTAAATATAGTCACTACTTCGGATGTAACAAAAAATCTGCTCGTGTGATGTTTGCTTATATACGTTTATATATGGTATATATTAATGTTGTAATTATAAAAATTTTCGGGATTTTAAATCAATCTGACATAATATTTTAGACATAATATGATTTATTTTATCAATATCGATGTATAACAAAGATTTGCTTGATTTTTTCAGTATAAATCGGCGGTATAGGTAGAAATTATGCCGAACTAAACTACGGTTTACAAAATGGTACGAGGAAATGATACGGTCAAACTTTATTTTTAATTTTTAATTCAAATTGTTAAATATTGTCACGCTATAGATATTCTCCGATCTTCGTACATGGCATTTAAAAAGATTTTTTTAGAACTTTGGTAATGTATGTCCGTTCGAGGAATGCGCTTCCTCATGCATGAAAATTTTCGCAAAAACTTTTTGCGCTGGGAAGAAATAGGAATCATTCCTTCGGGAATGGATACAAAAATGCGGATAGACAATCGCGAAAAGCTTTAAAGTGGCTAGGAGTGCGAACTCGGTCGCATCCATATGGGATGAGGACGCGAGTTCGAAATTTATAACATTGACGAATATTATGAGTTGAAGTCGGCAAACACGGAATGCAATGTTACGTGCTTTAATTTCTGGCATGGTCCGACGTGCTATCAGGTAAATCGTGACAGAATGCTTTCGTCCGCAGGTCGCAATGATATTGATGCATGTTACGAGCAAACTTTCGCATCGATATATCGTCTTTGAAAATGGGGCTATAACCATGTTATAGAAAAATGGGAATGCGACTTCGATCGGGAAATGTGTGAAAATCCTGAGATGAATGGTTTTCTCAAGAATCATACGTTAATAAAATCCGATCCTCTCGATCCGCGCGATGCGTTTTTTGATAGTCTCACATGTAACATCGTTTACCCGATACGAAATTATGGGTACAGAGAAAATATGCTATGTGGACTCTCTGTATGTGTTAAAAACGAGTGCTTTTCCATATGGTCACCCCGATATTTATATCAGCGAAGAGTGTACTGAATTAATTGGCAAAATACTAAATTTTTATTTTAATTTGGTTGAGAGTCTTGTACGGTGTAAAATACTCCCATCACGTAATCTTTCACCCAGTAC
Organism: Atta colombica; assembly: GCF_001594045.1. Classification (NCBI taxonomy): domain Eukaryota; kingdom Metazoa; phylum Arthropoda; class Insecta; order Hymenoptera; family Formicidae; genus Atta; species Atta colombica. The sequence continues at coordinate 39,341 of NW_017259318.1, forward strand.
TCCCGTATAGAATAAAAGAAAAATTACTTTTCGCCTTGTGTTAAAGCTGCTGTTCGCGAAGCATTCTCTTAATACACAACATATACTCACAATCGCCCCGAAGAGCGTGAATTCGAAGATACGTAGATATCCTGCGAATTGCGCAAAGCTATTGAGAAGAGGTATCTTGTGATGAGCGTGAGTGAAATTTGGCAGTATAAGGTCACGTGATTCCAATATACGGCAGGGAGAATTGTTCATCAAATATATTGTATAAATACGTTTTTATAATTAAAACAGGAAGCTAGCGGATGGCCAAGCGAATGCGGAGACAACGATCCAAGCTAAGAAACAATATCTGAGGAAATATGAAAAAGGGTGTCGTTCTCGAAATAACATTGTTCGGAATCCCGATTTATGCTTTAGTCGCTAAGCTTTATCTAAATTCATTTTGGGAAAAATTCAGCCAGCAATCAATTTGCCTAATATCGAGATCATAAAATCCTACCAATGTCTGATGACTTTACTTACGAGTCTGGAATATGAGATAACTAATACACCCGTCAACAATGAGGTAACATACCAGATATGTAAATATGAAACCGGAATTTACCAAGATGGCCATAGCTGTCAATGTAGTTGCCGTCAGATGATGTCATTGACGCCATTTCCTTGTTCTGACATCTGACAAAGATTTTCAACTCACAACAATACAAGTTTCATACAACAGTATAGTAATAGCGTTGAACATGTCGAATATTGTGCCTACGATTTGCGGATAGCATTGATTTTCTGTTACCATTTGGAGAAAACTGCTGCAGAATCGCATCGAATGCTTGTCGAAGCTTATGATGAACATGCTCTTGCTAAATCACAGTGCTTTGAGTAGTTTAAAAAATTCAAAAGTGACGATTTTGACGTGAGAAGCGGAGAACGTGGAAAAAGTTTGAAGACAACGAATTGCAAGGATTGTTGGATGAGGATGACGCTCAAACGCAACAACTCGCGGATCAATTGAATGTGACACGAGAAGCCATCTCCATATGTTTGAAATCCATGGGAAAGATCAGAAGATCGGAAAATGGGTTCCACATGAACTGAATGAAAGACAGCAGGAAAACCGAAAAACCACTTGCGAAATGCCAGGTACAAAAGAAAGTCATTTCTCCATCGAATTGTGACTAGCGATAAAAAGTGGATGGTATATTTTGAAAATCCTAAGCGTAAAAGATGGGTAACTCCAGGCGAACCATCGACATTGACTGCAAGGCCAAATCGCCTATGAAGACAATGCTCTGTGTTTGATGGGATCAGAAAAATGTGATCTATTATGAGCTGCTAAAACCTGACGAAACCGTTAATGCTGAACGCTACCAACAACAAATGAGAAATTTGAATCAAGCTTTGTGTGAAAAACGACCGGAATATCGAAAAAGGCAACACAAAGTGATTTTGCTTCATGATAATACACCATCACACACAGCAAAACTGGTCAAGGAAATGATTGAGGTTTGGTTGGGAAATACTTTCGCATGCGGCTTACTCACTTGGCTCCGTCCGATTACCACTTATTTGCATCGATGGGACATACACTTGCTCAGCAGCGCTTCACTTCTTATGAAGATGTTCGAAAATGGCTAGATGACTTTTTTGGTTTGGCTCAAAAGAGCAACAATTTTTTTGGCGTGACATCCACAAATTGTCAAACAGGCGGTAAAAATGTATAGCTATCGATGGGCAATATTTCGAATAAAATATTTTTTATCATTTTCATGCAATAAACGTGTATTTTCTATAAAAAAATTTCGGTTTCATATTTACATATCTGGTATATATTTCGTGACAGCTACGTGAAGAGGCAGTCGTAGTTTCCCCAATAACGAACGTCGTAATCGCGACAAATACGATAATGTTAACGCGATTAAAATTATATTTAGAATTAATATTTAGAAAAATTAGATAGGCGTGTTTTATATTACGATACTGATTCATGTTTATACTTAAGTACAGGTAATCCGAATGAATATGAACCGCGTATGGGTAATTTTCTGAGTGATATGACGGACGAACTCAAGAGCTACAGTTATATTAATTCGTTCGTTTCGGATGATCCAAAATTTTATGCGTATATCGTTCGTACATCAAAAAGACGTACGCATGAAATCTGTAAAATAAAGAATATAACATTTAATTAGAAAAATTTATTAATTTTAAATTTTATTGTAATAATATTATTAAGAAATTAATAATAGAAAATGAGAGAGAAAAGCGAGAAGCAAAAGAAGAAACGGAGAGATCGGCGATACAAATGTGCTTGTATTGGCAAAACGTTTATCAATAATCAAAAGATTTATCAATAATCTTATCGTTATTCTTTTCCTTACAATTTCATACATGAATAACTTTCCTCTTGCTTAAGCTTTCTCTCTCATTTTAAGATAAGAACGTTATCGAGTTTTCCGCCCATTAGTTATATATTTAGGTAAAAAATGTAAAATTGTAATACATGATTTTGTAAAATAATATATGAATTCTTAAATTTTTTTAGAAATTTTTTATTAGAAATTTTACTGAACTTTAATGATGTAAATAATGTAAATAATGTAAAATATTTTCACGATATGAAATTGTATTTGAAACATTTGAAAAAATTGATTAAGCACAAAAACTCATTTTCTACTTTTTTACACTTTTTGTAAAAAATAAACATCAAATATAAAAATAAAATGTTTTAAATCATAAGGAAAATTTTTTATATTGAGAGTACAAATAAGTTTCCGCCGTTTGCAAAAGACGGCGCCACTAATAAACTATAGTTAAAATTGTTCGATGTAAAACGACGTATTGTAAGATTGAACATCCGGCAACATTATAATCTTGAAATATTAGCGATTTTATATCAGCATCATATATTTCTTTTATACGAAAATGTCAAGTTTTGAGCCAAATAAGCATCATTTGCGGGAACTTTTTATTTACTTCTTTAATTTGAAGAAATTTGCAGCTGAGGCTCATAGATTGCTTGTAGAAGCATATGGTGATGCTGCCTTAAGTGAGAGAAGTTGTCGTGGTTTCAAAAGTTTAAGAACGGTGAATTTAACGTCAAAGACAGAGAACTTAGCGAAAGGCCGAAAGTGTACGAAGACGCGGAATTGGAAGCATTATTGGATGAAGATTCTTGGCAAAAAGAACTTGCACTTACATTAGGAGTGACTCAACAAACAATTTCATATCGTTTGAAATCATCGTTGGGAATGATTCAAAAGCAAGGGAATTCTATCCAACTAAAGCCGAGAAACGTTGAACGCCGATTTTTCACATGTGAAATGCTGCTTGCCAAGCATAAACGAAAGGGTTTTTTGCGTATAGTCACTGGTGATGAAAAATGGATCCGCTACGATAACCCAAAGAAGAGGAAATCATGGGACCACCTGGCCATGTTTCAACATCGACAGCCAAGCCGAATATTCATGGAAAAAAACTCATGTGGTATATTTGGTGGATCAGCTTAATGTCGTGTATTTTGAGTTGTTCAAACCAAACGAGACCATTACTGGGGCTCTCTACTGAACACAATTGATGAGATTGAGCCGAGCACTCAAGGAAAAACGCGCCCATTACTACTCCAGGCATGACAAAATTATTCTCCTGCATGATAATGCTCGACCACATGTTGCGGCGCCAGTCAAAACCTACTTAAAAACATTCAAATGGGAAGTTCTACCCCACCCGCCGTATTCTCCAGACATTGCTCCTTCCGACTATCACTTGTTCCGATCGATGACGCATGGCCTGTCTGAGCAGCACTTCACATCATATGAATGATACCAAAAATTGTATCGATGATTGGACAGCCTCAAAAGATGAAGCATTCTTCCGACGTGGTATCCACATGCTACTAGAAAGATGGGACAAAATAGTGGCTAGCGATGGCCATTACTTTGAATAAAACATTGTGTATCATTCGTACAATAAATGCTTAATTTTTTATTAAAAACGACGGAAACTTATTTGTACTCCCAATATCTTCTTTTTCCTTCGTCCATCATAAGCTTTTCATGTTGCATCGCTTATAAACTCGTTAGTGGCGATGCCATGCTCGAAGAAATTGTATGCTAACTTCGATGCGGATAAGCTTATACACGTTGCACTGTGGTAAGAATCAGCTCGGAAGAGTCACGGTGGTCTCATCGGCTAGCCTATGTTGAGGGATACGCTGGCGCGAGCGGCTGGAGGGCTTCCACTGCGTTGATCAGCTTATCCCCTCTCTTTAAGTTTTCTTCCTTTGTATATTTTTGAAAATATTATTAAGTCATTTTTTATTTTGTTTTTGAAGTTTTACACGTAATAGAGTAGTTCATTTCGTAAAATGAACGTACGCTGGAAACATGGACATCGATCGTATGCGATCCGACTGGATGCAGGAAAACGTCTTTTTGTAAAGACTTTTCTCCGATATTTATCTCTCATGTCCAACGTACGTTTCGAGAGAGTTTTGTTCTATTATGCGGAAGCCTATCGTTAACACAATACGACACTCATGAAAAAGAGCTCGAAGAGCAGAATTGAAACAGTACTAAAGCGATAAAGAAGAATATAATTGAATTTCGCGAAGGTTTATCCCGGAAGATTACTCGAACAATCCGCTTTTTCCGAAATTAGTGATAATTGATCTTATGAGAGAATCATCGTCGTGTGACGCGATCATGGATCTTTTCATCACAAGCAGTCATCACAAGAATCTCAGTATTAGCTCTAAGTCCTCACGACGATAAGCGGTATATTGTATCAGATTTTATCGACATATTGCCATAGGGGCATTATAAAACATTATTATAAATTCATTTTTTGGTTTTGTATTTTTAATAAAACACATTTGTATATGCTATACGTATTATGTATAGTATATAAGTTTGTACGTATGTATGTATGTACGTATGTATGTATATATGTATATATGTATAATATGTATATATGTATAATGTGTATAATATGTATATATGTATAATGTGTATAATATGTATAATACATTTATATTTAATATTTATAAATTTATATTTAAGGAAAAAAAATTATACAATTTGTAATAAATTATATTATAAGGATAGTATGTTATAACAATAAAATAAATTTTATTCTTATAACATATTATCCTTGTAGATCCAAGAGTTGTGTGAATTATCAAATACCAGTCATTTCGTAACTAACTACGTAAATCTTGTATCCTGTTTTATACAACACCTTTTCAACTAGATATACATCGGGATTAGCGACGCGATGCAATTCGTACTCGTAGAATTCTCCAGAATTCGACAGTTTCCCGGTAATCTTCCAGTAGATACACCCTGAAATTAGTTTTCCGTACTTTGATGATTCTATTGGGTTGTCTAGAAAGTTCGTGCCGACTAACCTATATAATTTAATAAATATATACTAAAATTTAAATTTTCTGCGTTTCAATTTTCCTTCAACATCGACACGAACTTTCCGGACAATTCAATAAATATCTCCGTGGTTTAATTTAGCGTGTAATCTTTCTCAAAGATCGTTTTGAATTTATTCACATGTATCGAGTCATCCACTTTGAATTGTGCGAGTGCGATAGCCTTTATGTTACTGTATGCTGTACTTAAGAGTTTATCAGCAATCGTGGGAGTTACATCGATGGACCGCATACCGATAGTTCGATGCTTTCACGCGTTGTACTCAGACACGAGATGTGGAAACAAGTCGATCCATTTATAATTTCCATTGTGCTTAAATTGTTTCCACATATCGTTTTTCGACTGAATCGTTCAATGACAGATGCTTTCATTATGGAATGTATTGAATAAAGATTTATGTTGTGTTTTTTCAAGAGTTTTTACACGTTTTGAAAATTCTTTTCTCATATCGGTTTGCAAATTTTTCGGACATCTTCCATCGTCTCGAATTATCTTTGCGATCGCTGTAGCCATCTCATTTTCATTCCATTTTTTTCACCGGTATGACTCATGCGTGCTTACTCAACACATCGATAACGATGAGAATGTAGTGACAATCTTTATTGAATCGTAAGGACCTCTCAACTACATCAGCCTGCCACAGATCATCGTATCCGTAAACTATGACACATCTGCGTGGAAAATTTTTTCTCGCCGGAGCAGTTCTTCTACCAGTGACTTTTTGAGGATTTTCTTCTCAGACATGTTACGTTATGTTATGATTATTGCTGTATAATGCATAAAATATCACAAAGTTCTTAAACGCAAACGTTGTACATCGGAATTTTGATGTCAACTAAAATTGTCATATCTCGATTCAATTTATAATAAAGTCAGCTTCACGAAGCTCCTCGATAATAGACAATATTTCGTTATTGTGACCTGCTTGATGCGAGACCTTAAGCAATCGAAGATGATCCACCAGCTCGTTAGAATCGTCTCAATGAACATAATCGATTTTATTGTCGTTTAGGATCATAATGATATTACACCTTTTCCGATTCTTTTACTTATAGTTTTTTTAACTTATAATTTAGTTTCCTGGCGCGTGGCATGCTTGTTCCAATTTGTACCTGACACCAAGCTATTATATTGCTATTATATTTTTGTATTTGTACTCTTTGCTGCCCACTATTATCCACTTTATGACTGCGCCTGTGAGCATTCGTTGCCAACAATATACTTTTATATGCTAGTTTATCATTTTCTGTGTAAATAGTATCATCGAGAATTCTTTTGAAAATTAATTCGTACAAACCAGGTGTATCTTTGTACTTTACTCCATCTATGATCACAAAGTCATTAGTGTCTACATCGAAATACGCCATAAAAGTGATCGATCGCTTTTTCTCTGTCACTGAGAAGCATGTTTACATATTTTTGTCCAATTGATTATGCAATTCCTTACGAACTTTGCAATGATTTTAACTAATGTTTCAAGCGGTTCATTAGGCATTTCATAAATGTCTTCAATTGAGAAACGTGCGAACGTACAATAATTTGTGTAGTTTAGGCGACGTATAATTTGAATTCGACGTAACGTTCGATTTTTTTGTACATTACTTTTTAGACGACGGTATTAATTGAAGTCATGAATTATTCATCCAGAGGTCATTATCTTTATCATCTTCAGGTTTTCTTTTCTTAATACTTTTATTTTTATAATGTCAACTTCTTTCTTAATTGATTGAAATTCATCATTAGCGGTGTTCTCGACAATCTGTTTTAGAGGTTCGACGATAGGCTTAAAGTGTTTCTCCAGTGCTATCTTCCTCTATTTTGCCGATTTTTAAAGCGCGGTATTTTTTACGAATCAATTTACTCGTTTTCGCAATTTATTTCGCTATCCTCTCGCGATCTTTGAGCTCTTTGTTGTTATCCATGTTGCACTCGAAAGGAAACATTGTGTAGTTGGCATATTGACAACGACTAACCATGTTAAGGTATCGCATACTCATTAAATCCTTTTCTTTTCGTCCTTTTCATTCATAAACGCACTGTCTTCATCTATAACTACGAATCCACACTTTTGTTGTCAATAGCAACGACACAATTCACAGAAATTCTCGTATGTCTCGACATGTCAGTGTTTACGTGATCATTGCATACATGTTTCAGATTGGTATCGTATTGTTTGAACAGGATCAACAGATTTGCATTATCGCGTATAAGATGCTTCGATATCTTTGCGTATGTCTGACATGTATAAAAGCAGTCACGTCCGCGTGTCGGTCCATCGCAAAGTACTCTCTGATTGCATCTTGTTTGTCACATGCCATCATCGAAGACAAAAATGGAATTGGAAGCGCCTCATTCTGTGGTAATACATCGTTGTTATTAGAGAATGTAAAATATTGTAAATAAATTTCTTCAATCAGTATTAAATTTTCCAAGTATCAGTATTTTGGTTATTGCAACGACTTCGTGTACAGGCACATGTTCTCGAAACGTATGCCATGTGGACTTTCCAGTAAACTTATCAATACGTTTGCCGCAGTTCGATGGACTACAGATGATTCCACGTATAGAAATCGATAGCATGTTTCCATGCTTGCGTATTGCTTTTTCAATCTGTACTTTATTGTCGATATTAGTTACTTTAATCGTCTGCGATTGTCGCACGAACTTCTTCTCCCTTCATGACACTAATAATATTGAAAAAAAAATGATATCGATAGCAGATGTATTTATAGTAACGCGCAAAGTAAAACCACTCAACATTCAAAATGCTTCTTTCGTGTCAGACTACTGTGATGTACATAGTTTAACCGCCAAAGAAATATGTACTGAAAATTATTTTGCTACGAGAATTTAAGAATTAGATCAACCGATTACCCGAACATATAAAGGCTGATTCACAGATTCAGCAACAATGTCGGTGCTTGAAACATTATAATTTGCCCTGTCATCGATCGCATTGATGGTCCAGTGCAGTTTATAAGAAATTGTAGCAAATGTCAATAACAACAATAACATCAAAAAATTGCGGTTTTTTAAATCACGCGATAAATGCACTTCCGATCGAATTGCATATCCTCGTATACCTATTTTGTGATCCAGGTATGCATTTAGAAAAGCGATTGACTAGAGGCGAGGTATTAATCGTCCATTAATAGTCCATTGGATGCGGCGTGTCGCGAACACGATATAGCTTATTTGCGGAGCAAATCTCATGAAACGACATGCTGACAAAATACTCGTTGAAGAGGCGCGGAAACGGATTACTGCGAAAGATTCGACTCTTGGAGAGAGAGCTGCTGTTTGGGCGGTTAAAAGCCAAAACGAAAATTGGTATGGGCATGAAAACGAAGAAGAAAAAGCTGATGAATATTACCGGTGACAAATTGCGGTGGTATCTTACTTATTCTATTGCTATTGGGAATCTTCGGCCCGTTGATCAGCGGCGCAGTAGGAGTCGCAAAAGCCATAAACGATAATAAAGACGCGCAATGTCAGTTGAACGAACTGAAACATCATAACACGTCATGGAATTTACCTCGCTTCATACAAGTGTGGACGAGGAATCACAACGAAAAAAATAAAGAAGAAATTAAAAAAAAATAAAACGCTAAACAGTTGCCAAAAATGCCGAAGGGTGTAACTACAACGTAACTACAACTGCAACAAATGGCAAACGTATGCGTATTCCATATTTTAGAAGTATTTTTATTATTATTTTATTATTATTTTACAACAGAGGGAGTGTCGAAATGAGAGCAGTATCGTAAATTTGAATAATGCTGATAGACCAGATACTCATTGGATAGCGTATGCGAAGCAGAGATATTGTGCTGTTTATTTTAATAGTTTCGGTCATCTTCGACCACCAAAGGAATTAGAGCGATATTTGGACGTAACGCAAATCGAATATAATTAAGGCCGCATGCCTTATCAATATTACGATTAAGCAACTGTAGATAACTCTACGGTTTTTAGATGATGATCAATTTAAGAATTGACATTGCACTCTTTCAACTCAGTGTTCATTTAAACATGTCACTGATATTTACGTTCACCGGTAAAAGTAGCGTCCTCGTCTGCTACTTTCTGGCCATAGATTTGAGTGATGACGATTATGAGCTTGGTTTGATGGATTTTGAAACCAAATAATATTTAATGTTAATTCATTGAATAAATTTTATTTTGACGAAAATGACAAAAAAAAAATTGTCATTTCCGATTGTATGAAATACGTGACATAAACAAGTATCTATCATAAGTGGCGAGGGTGATATCACTGTCACAGGAAAAAGTTTTCTTATTGAAACGATTAAACATTAGAGCAGAATACATTTAAAAAAAGCGACTGCCATATCTGCTCCCACGGGGAGTGGCATATTCAATATCGATGGCTTAATGATCTATAAAATGTTTCAGCTACCCATTATCCATACCGGCAAAATATACCTGCCAAACATATTTTGAAAACAAATTAAAGACTGTCGAATTATTTATAATCGATGAAGAATCCATGATTTTGAATATGACATTTATGTTTATCAATCTATGATCATGTGAAATCTTTGATATAACAGATATAGATGATGGCTTCTTTGGTAGAAAACACATTTTTTTGTTTGGAGACTTGTTGCAGCTTCCCCCCCCCCCCCCCCC
>NW_017259318.1:49516-52814 GCF_001594045.1 Atta colombica
CCCCCCCCCCGTAAAAGAACAATCTCCATTCGTGAAAATGTCTCGATCAGAAATTCACGAATATTTAGGTACCATAAGTAGATCTGATTTGTGGAAATTGTTTGATGACGACGAATTCTTGATTAATATATGATAAAGATGCGACAATACATCGTGATATACTTTCTAAAATATGATATGAATAGATTTGGTAACAGATTCTGATATCAATATTCTTCAGTCGAGAAAAATCCATTTCAAAGGAAATTGCGACGAAAGATTGAATAAATTTTGCACTTAGATATATGAATCAATTACCGATTAATATGTTTATTATCCACATGTTATTTGTGCAAGGTTTTGAACACGGCAATGTTCGATAAAATTGACGGTGACGAAATTGTACTGATAGCAGAAGATGATGTCGATTGTGCTCCAGCAATGAAAAAAAAAGTGCACAAAATTTTGGAAGACAAAGATGACAAAGTTTCGGCAGTTGAAAGAATAATAGCGATTAAAATTGTCGCTAAAGTGATGATTTGATGAAACATTGATGTAAACTTTGGGACTTATCAATGGAACGATACAATATAGTTTGCAGGTAATCGCTCTGTGGAAATCGTATCGATTCCATTAAAATAATTATTTCGGATAATAAAGAAATCACGATAACGAAAGTAGATATTCGAAGTCACAAAATGATGGTACATCGAAAACAATTTTCATTGACACTCTCTTCATTGGCATAATTATATACAAAAGTCAAGGAATTACGTGTAAAAATGGAACAAGTGTGTTCAATGGTCAAGCCTAGAGATGGTCAAGCCCTAGTAGATTTGTCACGACTGAATACACTGGAAGATCTGATAAATTTTAATCCGGCATCCGTTAAAGCAAACTCGGAGCCATTGTGGAATTTAATCAACTGAAATCTGTGTTCAAAGTTCAGTCACAAATCCATTCGTCCGAAAAAAAGGCTATGAAAATTCACGACTGTTGATGGGTCATACCTAATCATTGATTATGTACAGAATTATGGTTGGGAAGAATCAAAAAATATAGTTACATGGAAAATATATGACTGCAATGACGATTATGTTTCGTGTTACGCTAATGTAATATTGCAATGTGCGTTGTGTACGTATCAGGCAACAAATACTGAAAAATAAAGTATCGAACGCATTGACTGATGCTATCTACGCGATGCGTATGCATAAGTGTTGCAATATTCTAGCTGTTAAAAGAGCTGTCGGAAAATGCTTTGAAGAACGAACACAACAAGTTCGAAATTTTTAACGGTTTTAATATCGACATATTCCGAAATCAATGATGTATTAGAATTGAAGCACGTAACATCTTGTTCAAATGCCAAATGTATAATAATTACAATGTAATTACGCTGGAAAAGAGTTGTTGGCTAATATTACCTATACAGTCGACATTTAAAACGAAAAAAAGTGTAAACTCTGCAAATATTGATTGATTTAGAATTTTCGAAATGGGAAACGATAAATGGCAATTGTAACGAATGTAAGGGTACCGTTCTGAAAAAGAAAACAGTAATCGACTTTATCCGACTTAATCGACTTAATAATAGCTCAACTTATATACTTTTCTAAACGGTGCTTTTAAAAAAATTATCGACAACCGAATTAATGCTATATCAACGAGTACTATCATGATTAAAAAAAAATTGTACAAGGTACCATAATAACTGCTATATTTCACAAGGACGAAAAAATGATCGTGATCACTAGACGTGTATGTTGAGAGCAGACAAAAAGTCGGAATAATATTATTCTAATGATTTATAAGTTATCAAGAAGAAATGGCCCAAAGAAATGCCCACAAAGGGCATACATGTTGTTCTTCGAACAGATTAAGTAAGTGTGAAATAACTTTTACATATTATGACACTTTCTTGGAATAGAACGGAATTCTTCTGGTTTACATGAATAACCTTAATAATAATATCTTAATAAACTATTTATAATTAAATTTTATTTTCAGAATATTGAATTAATCATCTGTTTTGGCGTTGTATAAGTTGCTGCAAGCGCAGAAATAAAGATCGGCTGCTCTGATACTGTATGTAGATTGCCGTAAGTGTTGCATTAAAACGAATGCAATAAAGTTCTGGCTTGCTCTAAGTATCGATATATTACTATGAATAGCAAAAATTTCTTACCATAATCGAAGAACTTCATGATATTTCAGAATATTATTAAGAATAAATCTCTATATCAAAGATCGTGTTAAATTCGGAGAGACGAAGAAAATGTGATTACGTTCTCACGAGAATGGGCGATGAAAGGGTCAATTCTTTATTTTTATTCATGCAATTCGCATAATCCAGATTTTAATGGGTCATAGATTTTTTTGAGGTCTATTCCTTTTTGAGATATAGTGTAACGTGTCGCCGATTTGTGCGCATGTCGTGCGACTGTGGATATGGCAATGCACACGTTATTGTTTTGCCCATCTTGGGCCGCGGAGAGGATGGTACTTTTTGAGCGGTTGGGGCTCGATGTCTTTGACAATATATACGACTCCATTGTTAGAGCGGCTACGCTGCGCATTGGACAGCTCTCGCGGATTTCTGCGCCATCATGCGCAGGCTGAGTGAGAGCGTCAGGGTCTGAAGAGGCAAAGAGCTCTTTTAGCTCGGGCTTGTCTGACCATGTGTAAAAATGTATATATAATGTACATATTAGGATAGTATTTAATATAATATAGAATACGATTCTAGTTTTAAGTAGTATACCGGACCATGGAGGTGGGAGCGTATACGACTTAGGTGCACCCTGATGAAATGCCGCCGGTTCCGAGATCCAATGTGGTCTTGCAGAGATGCTGAATAGGGAATGTTTTTTAGCAATAGGGAATAGTTTTAGGTGATGATATTCTTTTTTATAGGAAGGACAGATTGCTCCACAATTAGGAGGCCAACTCCTGGATGTCTTCTCCCCATCCAGTTAGATTCTTCTTCGAAAGCACCCCGAATGAGGCTATGTGAAAATTTTTCTCCTCCTCGTAAACAAAAAAAAATTGTGTTCATACAATATTAAAAATTCATTCTATAATCTTACAATCAAAATAAATATTAAAGGTTAAAATCGAAGAAACGAAGAAAATATGGTTGCTTCCTCATGAAAATGAGTGATGGAGGAGCCCATTCTTTATTTTAAGTATATGGTATTCATGGAACGTTAAGAATTCATTCTGTTGCAATTGAAATAAATATATAATGTATGGTCAATATTTATTACAATTATAAGTTACATATATACTATTAATATAATATATATATATATATATA
>NW_017259318.1:53563-58299 GCF_001594045.1 Atta colombica
ATATATATATACCATATATTTCAATTTTTTCTAAGTGTATTGCATGAATTGTACCTTATAAAATATATACATTCGTGATACTTGCATTACTAGAAAACTGCTCCATACTCTGAAAAGTAAGTGATATATCCCTAAAAATTCAATAAAATGAAAAGATCATATTCAAAAACGGATGTTTAAAAATATAAATCTTTCAAAATTTAAATGATTATCTAACAATATATATTACTGTGACAAGTAACTGATATATTATTGAAGGTGCCAGTTCAAAGTGAATATACATAAAGTGTATATATTATTTAATATATATCATAATATATCATCATGAAAAATAACTTATATATGTTATTGAAGATGCGAGTTCAAAACGAACATACATACATACAAATAAAACAGATTACAATTTCATTCTAAAAAATAATCGTAATAGGGAAATATATTGTAACATGTAACTTCTTAAGGACATTACATAAATTTATTTGAATTGTACCCGTTTGTGTATAATAAAAAAGTAGCAAGTTATTTTAATTTTTATTAAAATCAAGATTTTGTAATTAGACTTTTATTCTGTCCATCCCCTCAATTATTACAATACTTGAAGTACGAAAAGTATTACATTAGAACGGTATTTTTTTTTTCAAAAGCTCTATAATGAAGTGAATATATATTATGTCAAATAATCAATAAACTATTAATCGTATAACTTCTTTGTACTTGACCCGAGAATATTGTATTTATAAATTTTGGGTTTACTTAATATTTGCTCGTTTCATGCAATAAAGCAGCGTTTTTGGATCAATAAATCACTCGCTGAAAGTACGGTATAATAATAAACTCAAAATCAGAAGTGATACGAAAATTTGAAATTTTACTAAAAAAAGATTGTAGACTTTCAATCTGAACTATTTTCATAACTCTTTTATTTCAATATTCCATCCATCTAAAGTTTTTTAAAAGCAGGCTGCCATGTCCTTTTTCCGAATCATTAATAAATTGGTACTCTGGAATTACGAGCAATTATTTTTTATTGTACGGGCTAGTATAAATTTCAAATTAAATCTCAATAAACGACTTTAATATTTTGTGCACTAAGAATAACAGATCATACTTATTTTCTATTGTAATTTATTTTACTTATATGTATGTATGTTCGTTTTGAACTCGCACCTTCAATAATATATCAGTTATTTGTCATAGTAATATATAGTGTTAGATAATCATTTAAATCTTTAAAGATTGAAATTTTTGAGGTTACACTTGATGTATATTCACTTTGAACGGGCACTTTTATTAATATATCAGTTACTTGTCATGATAATATATCAGCAGATAATTAAAATTTTTAAAGGTTTAAATTTTTGAGGATACACTTTATATGTATGTTCACTTTGAACTGGCACTTTTAATACAATAATATATCAATTACTTGTCGTAGTAATGTCAGATAATCATTTAAATTTTTAAAGATTTACATTTTTGATAATACGCTTTATGTATATTCACTTTAAACTGGGACCTTGCATAATATATCAGTTACTTTTTCAGTTACTTTGGTAGGTATATTTGTAAAGAGAGATACATTAAAAGAAGTCAAAATATATTAGATTCTAATTGTTTGTTATTTTTGATAATATTATATAATTTCAGATAGAATGTGAAGATTTTAGACAATGAGTCTTCTTATAACAAAAAAGATTGATATCTGAAATGATTCACATTAAAAGATAGAAACAAGATTTAAATAAACAAAATGAACTGAATCATTATCAAAATCTTACTCACATCATATAATATACTCAAATCCCTTTCTTCCTCATTATCTTTCTTTTCTCCTTATACGGTACATCCCTCCTCTTTAATCTTCCACTATTTTCTAACATTAACTTTATTTTCCTTCTCTGAAAGTCATTTTAAATTTATTTTGTCTAACAACATCGAAGATAAGAAACATCGATCTTTCTCTCATCGTCTATTGCATCATCATCATTGTCTATTGCACTTTATTCATTTCATTTAATTTTTTTTGCACTGAACTCTCAACTACAATTATGAAAGGTATTTTTCTTATTTAACTTTAAGAGTATTTAATTATTTTAATTGAATAGATAAATTTACATTGTATATTTTTAACTTTCACTTATATCAATATTGTATTGTCTCATCAGATTATATTTTTTTTAATAATAAATAATAATGAGGCTCTGTAAGTATAAAACAATATAGCCAAAAGAAGGGCAAAGAGCCAATAATGTAGCAAAGAACTTAAATTTTAATCAAAATTCATATAATTACAAAGGACAAGAATGTATGACGTATGTTTCGATTCCGCTCGAGTCATTCTCAATGTTACGGTGTAAACTTATTCAAACATCGCTATAAAACAAATATATGTAATATTACAAAACTCGTATAATTTTATAATTTTATTATAATTTTAAAATACGTATTCTTCATTTTGTAGTGCGCTGGAAGTCAATAATATCAGAAATCAAAGTAGTAAGAAAATACTCTTATCAGTTATATCAATAAATGTGTTGAGAATTCATTAATAAAAAAAGAGAGAAAAAAACGCAAGAAGATGATAATCTATGGTAGAATACATTAGGTTTTAATTGCAAATTTGCAAAAGTAACGAACATCTGATTTCCATGACGTTGGATGACGCATTATCCGATTGTAGAAGTCAGATGTTTGTTACTCTTGCAAATTATTTATGTGAACTCGACGTTAAGAAAAAAAATTTGTTTAATATGCATTAAATTAAGCTCGGTTTGTATTCATTTATACCTTCCATTTCTTTTGTACCTCAAGGGATTCAAAATTATAAAGGGTTATAAAAATGCTATCACTCTAGATTTTAAGATTTTTTGAATCTGTAAAAGAATGCTGTTTCGGGATCATTTGTACTCTTTTGTACCACATCAGTTTCGTTTGTATCCTCAAGATGATTGTACCAATTTTTCAAAATAGAGGTGAGAGCTAACTTCGCCAATTTTTAAGATATCTTAAATCTGTAAACGGATGCAGTTTCGAGATCGCTTGTAAATGTTTGTATCACTATCGGTTTCGTTTGTACTCTCAATGGCGATTGTTCAATGTAGGGATTTTTCAATGTAGGGATTGGAGCTAATTTCGCCAGTTTTTAAGATATCTTAAATCTGTTTTTAGAATTATAATGATTTTGTAATATTATATAGATTTGTTTTATAATGAATACATTTGAATAAGTTTACCGCAACATTGAGAATGACTCGAGCGGAGTCGAAACGTATGTTTTTGTCCTTAATTGTTATATGAATTTTATGATTTAAATTAAAGTTCTTTACTACATTATTGGCTCTTTGCCCTTCTTTTATCTATATTATATTTTTCTGTCATTTTTATAATATTACATTATTATATTTATAGCTGTAATGCGTTATACAATATTTCGTTCTGGACATCAATATATAATCATAAACACGTTCTTTTGCATAATTTTACTAACAAGATGAAGATTCTTTAATTATTGATACCAACAATTATATAGTTATTCGATGCGAAGTATGTTCAATTTTCGATCGACTTTATGTTATATTTTTTTGTACCGTTTAGACATATTTTGTAAACATTGTGTGTAAACATCATTGATAATGATCCGATCGTGATCGAAATGTTTGTTGTTGTTAGCCATTATTAAATTTCATAATTAATTTATTAAGATATTTTTTTTACTTATCTATCAATTTTATAGGTCAAATTTCTGTCTCGTTGCCCTTTTTCTTTTAATTTGTTTTTAAATTATTGAGCCATTATACTATTACATAATTTTTATATAAATATTACATACGTTTATTATATATTTTAAATAAAATTTTCCTTTAAGAGGGCATTTTGGAATGTAGGCGAAAATTACATTTATAAACTTTAAAAATTATTTTTTTTGCATGGAAAAAAAATTCGGTTTGTATAATTGAATTTCGGTTACGACAACCAAAATTTTCTGTTTTCTCAAATGAGATGTTTATAAGAAACAAAAAAATTCCTATGATAAGGTTCCACTACTAAGGCAATTGTTTCTGGTTATTTCAACCGAATGTTAACGCTGTCTCTAAACGCTAAAAGTTTAGTTTGTGTCAATCAATAGCTTAATTATAATAACGAATGTTTATAGTAATAAGAAACAGACGTTCTGCCGCTTTGACTATTCACTCTCATTTGTAATAATTGTATAGTATAGTTCGCATTATCGAATGTTTTGGTTGCTGGAGATAAGTTTTCGATTACCTTTACAATCAATTTTGTGTTTCATAAACGAATAATATAAAAGAAATTTGTTTATATAAAAGAAGTTTTCGGTAGAGTCAAACATATTCTTAATTAATAAATCTTATTATATAGATAATGTATTTTTATATATCTACTTTTTAACATTAACTTAAAATATTGAAATTGAATAATATACATTGTTCAACTTCAATACTTCAAATTAATGACAAGAAGCATACATGTATAAAATGCATTATCATTTGTAAGATGTATTAATGAAAAACATTTTATGTATGAATAAAACTTTTTTATATTATATATAAGAAGAAAAGTATAACTCCATTCGTAAAATTTTACAAAAATTAATCAGTAAAAAATGTTATAACGGAATGAACAAATCATATAATAATTAAATTACAATTCATAAAATTTATTGAAAAATAGCAGTTTTTTATATAAATATATTTATAATAAAATATGTAGTTCAA
>NW_017259318.1:58399-71401 GCF_001594045.1 Atta colombica
TTGTTTTACAACAGTGCTGGAATTTACTTGAAATTTTCGGCCGATTTTCAGCTTGGTTCCCTTATCTCATCAACTCACGTACAGTCTAAATGGCGATCAGCAGCGTAGACAGTTTAAATGATGAAGTAGGCCAGATTTAAATAGAAAAGATTTAAGTGTAAAAATGCAAGATATTATAGAATTTTGGTTTCAATGTATCAAATATTTCTTGACATAGATTATGTTCGATAATTAATGTTTTGAAAAATTTGACTGCTCCCCTCTGGAGACATTTTGCATTAATGAGATCTACAATCTTCCATAAATTTATATAATAACTCCATAAATCATCATATTAGATCATTTACATATAAGATCATTTACATAAAAAGCGAAACAAGTAAAAAAAAGTTTGTATCTTTGAAGACATTTTTATTTTTCTTTGTTTAACTTCATTCGCTGAAATAAGTGATAGTTTATTTTTATAATTAAAACATGCGCTCATTTACCAGGTATGTAAATATGAAACCGGAATTTTTTTTATAGAAAATACACGTTTATTGCATGAAAATGAATGATAAAAAATATTTTATTCGAAGTATTGCCCATCGGTAGCTATACATTTTGTCCACCTGTTTGATAATTTGTGAATGCCTTGCCAAAAAAATTGTTGCTCTTTTGAGTCAAATCAGTCATTTAGCCATTTTCGTATATCTTCGTAAGAAGTGAAGCGCTGTTGAGCAAGTGCGTGTCCCATCGATGCAAATAAGTGGTAATCGGACGGAGTCAAGTCTGGTGAGTAAGCCGCATGCGAAAGTATTCCCAACCGAATGCCTCAATCATTTCCTTGACTAGTTTTGCTGTGTATGATGATGCATTATCATGAAGCAAAATCATTTTGTGTTGCCTTTTTTGATATTCCGGTCGTTTTTCACACAAAGTTTGATTCAAATTGATCATTTGTTGTCAGTAGTGTTCAGTATTAACGGTTTCGCCAGGTTTTAGCAGCTCATAATAGATTACATCTTTCTGATCCCACCAAACACAGAGCATTGTCTTCCATCCATAGCAATTTGGCCTTGCAGTCGATGTCGATGGTTCGCCTAGAATTACCCATGATCTTTTACGCTTATGATTCTCAAAATACCATCCACTTTTCATCGTTACAATTCGATGGAGAAATGACTTTCTTTTGTATCTGGCAAGCAGCATTTTGCAAGTAGTTTTTCGATTTTCCTGCTGTCTTTCATTCAGTTCATGTGGAACCCATCTTCTGGATCTTTCCCGTGGATTTCAAACGTATGGCTTCTCGTGTCACATTCAATTGATCCGTGAGTTGAGTTTGAGCGTCATCCTCATCCAACAATGCTTGCAATTCGCTGTCTTCAAACTTTTTCGGTAGTTTTCCACGTTTTTCGTTTCTCACGTCAAAATCGCCACTTTTGAATTTTTTAAACCACTCAAAGCACTGTGATTTACCAAGAGCATACTCACCGTAAGCTTCGACAAACATTCGATGCGATTTTGCAGCAGTTTTCTTTAAATGGTAACAGAAAATCAATGCTGTCCGCAAATCGTAGTTTCCAGGCACAAAATTCGACATGTTCAACGCTATTACAAATTATACTGTTATATGAAACTTATATTGTTGTGAGTTGAAAATCTTTGTCAGATGTCAGAACAAGGAAATGGCGTCAATGGCACCGTCTGACGGCAACTACATTGACAGCTATGGCCATCTATTGGTAAATTTCATATTTACATACTGATGTTCGAAGCAAAAAGTTTTCCTTTTAATAATGTACTCATATATAATATGGCCCATTCCATATTTTAAAAGTTCGAGCTTAACATCGTGTAAAATATCAGAAGAATAATTAGAATAAATATTGAAGTATTGAACTTTATTCCAAATAAATAATTCTTTAATACCAATTACGGAAGGATTCATTACTGATACATCCTCTTTGTAGTGTTAGGTTTTCGTTGTAACTCTGACGGTAAGTGGTGGCGAAATAAATAGATCATAGACGTCATACAATAAACTTGGGCATCTGTCAACATAACCTCATAGAAACATTAATCGATTTGTGTCTGCATCATAAAGTTATTCTCGATTGAAAATATCAGTTTACGAGCCAAATTCTCGTCATTTGCGGGAGGTTTTAATTTTTTGCTTCAATATGAAGAAATCTGCGGCTGAGGCTCATTGAATGCTTTCAAATACTTATGGTGAGGCCGCTATTAGTGAAAGAACATGTCGTGAGTGGTTTCAACGCTTCAAGAACGGTGATTTTGACGTCCAAGGTCATGCTCTGTATTTGGTGGGACCAGCTCGGCGTAGTGTATTATGAACTGTTAAAACCGACTGAAACAATCACAGGCGATCGGTATCGAATGCAATTGATGCGTTTGAGCCGAGCATTGAAAGACAAACGGCCGCAATACAACGAGAGACACGATAAAGTGATTTTGCAGCATGACAATACTCGACTTCATGTTGCGAAAGTGAAGACATACTTGGAAACGTTGAAATGGGAAGTCCTACCCCACCCGCCGTATTCTCCAGATGTTGCTCCCTCTGACTATCACTTGTTTCGATCAATGGCACACGGCCTGGCTGACCAGCACTTCTGGTCTTATGAAGAAGTAAAAAATTGGATCGATTCGTGGATAGCCTCAAAAGATGACTAGTTTTCCCCCGACGCGGGATTCGTACGCCCGAAAGATGGGAGAAAGTAGTGGCCAGCGATGGACAATACTTTGAATCATAAATGTATATCCAGTTTTTTACAATAAAGCCTCGAATTTCGAAAAAAAAAACGGCGGAAGCAAAGTTATACACCTAATAATTTATTTCATCCACTGCAATATGAAAAATATTTTCATTTGAATACGTATTTCTATCTAAATAATAAAAGAGGAGACATAAGAATATGTTTTCTAGTTTTGCTGTGAACTTTGACGGGATACAAGGAATTGAAAAATATACTTCTAGCACTTTCTGGATTCCAGCGTGATTACCAAGCGGATTATTGACTTCAAAATTGTCATAATATAAAAAGAATTGGTTGTACATCTCTCAACAAAGTACAAGTCAACGAGAGGACAAGTCAATAAGTTCTTAGAAAATCTGTCAAAGGTAGTAGTGTCATATCACATTACTTTTTGATAAGTAGTATCTCTGATTACTGTCAAAGTTTTGAGTAGAATTCATCGCGTAGTTTCATTTCTGTAGATGATTAAAGGGAACAACCTTTGTATTTTTTGCAAAATGAAAAACGAGTTTCGTGCAATAATTAAATATCTATATATGAAAGGTTTAACGCTGAAAGAAATCAAAGCTGAATTGCCTAATGTTCACATCTGCACCAGCGTTTGCGACTGTATACAATTGGATGAATGAATTTAAACGTGGTCGTACATCCATATGTGATGCACCTCGTTTGGGACGTCCAATTGAGGCTGTTACGCCAGAAATCATTGATAAAGTCCATTGTAATATTGTTTTGATAACGAGTAAAAGTGCGCGAGCTTGTTGAGGCCACAAGCATATCACATGGCATAGTGATTTCAATTTTGCACGAACAATTGGGTATGAAAAAGGGCAAGATGAGTGCCGTGTTTGTTCACTATGGACCATAAACGCGACCATGTGATGATTTCAAAACAATGGAGATGTTTCAATGTAATCCAGATTTCTGCGTCGGTTCATTACTGTGGATGAAGCAACCATTACTTCACATCCGAGACGAAGGAACAGTCAAAACAATGGACTTTACCGAATGAACCAGCTCCGAAGAAGGCGAAGACTGTAAAGTCGGCTGGAAAGGTAATGGTTTTTTGGGATGCACGCGATATAATTCATATCGATTATCTTTCATCGAAGCAAACGATCAATGGCGATTACTACGCAGCCTTATTGGACCATTCCAGCTTTCCAAATGTGTTTTACTAAAAACTTATTGATTTGCTCTCATATTTAGATTCTTTTTTCCTCCAAATTTCTTGAAAAAAATTCGATAAATCTTTTTCAATTTTTAATTTTTTTACATATTCTAAAGTTTTTTGAAGAACTCCAGGAAGACAAAAGAAATTATAAAGCACTTCCCTCATGGGAATAAATTGAGCAATAACAATTTCTTTAATGAAAGAGCTTATTGTCCATCCTAGAACTAACAACATTATATATAACTCGAGAAGAATATAATGGCCCATTTCTTGAAATATCTTGAGACGATGATATTCTGAATAAACATCTTGTAATTCTGTTAAAACCATAAGAATATAAGATACTTTAACAACTTCTTCTTTTATATCTTTAGCAGAATTTTTCATCAAAGTGTTACAAGTAATGGCTTCAAATTAGCCAGAAGAAAGTCAGATGGAAATCATCAATAGTTAATTGTATATGATTTCTTGACAAGTTAGGATTTGCATAAAGTTTATTTACAAATGTCATTAAATTATTTCTCACACTTTCATTAAATAAATATATTGTTACCTTAATAGTACAATATATGGGCCATGAGCTGTCAAAACGAATCCCCATCATTCCACCTCCGGCGCTGAGGGCGTGACCTGTCTGGAAAAATAGTGCTCTCTGATTGGTTGGTGACGCGAGGATGGGAGTAACATGATAATTAAATGGTGCGTTTTGATTGGCTGAGTTCATGGCCACATGCTGATTGGCTCCATCCACGCGATGACTGGAGAAGGGTGAAGTGTCAACAGGAATGAATACTGTAATAAAATATAGATGGGAAAATCGAGGAAAATTGGGACCAAGATATTTTTTCGATATGGAGGAAGCAGGAAGCAGCGGACATAAATAGCACAGTTTTTTGTTGTGTAAGTCATTTTTTGCTGCAGTGGCTCAATGTCTCCTGCGTTCTGACGTTTTAGTGAAAAGGCTTTTTTTTTATTATCTATGACGACTTTTATGAATATTTTCGGAAGACTCTTAATTTCACTAGAGAGAAAGAAGAGGTAAAACAAGAATGAACAAATTCGTATTGGTACATGCCGTAATCAATGTACTGATTCGAACATTATTTAAAAAAATGTTTTCTATATTTTATTTTTAATGAACATTATCTAAATCTGAAATACGTGAGAAAAGGTGACTAATGTAAAAGAGGATGAGGTTAGGAGTAAGAAACAAACAAATTTACATGATTAAAAACATTTATTTTAAAAAGAAAAAAAGTGATATTATATAAAATATTTGTTTTATATTTTATTTTTTTTTAAAATAGACGATTGAATATGATGGCATATAGAATAAGAATTTATTTTTTTATGTTTACAATAAAAAAAATTTATGAAATAACTGTTAATTTATGAAATAACAATTTATGATTAATCGAGCATTGAATTTACAATCAGAGGTAAACAGACTGAGAAACTGATTAAAATTATAACCATTACACATAAAATATAGAAATACATAGCAGTATTTCTCGCAAGTTTTGAGAAAGTATTCCTTGCAACGTCGTCATATTCCAGCAATATGTAGTGGAGTTTCGGCGAAATCGTAAAAGGAATCTTAAGTCCAAGGATGGCAAACTGTAGTTATCGAAATATGTTTCTGTATCGTGTTTGTCGATGTAGAAGGTCAGTGCTGGCCAGGTCAATCGTGATCATCTGTGTTAGCGATAAACGGTAACACCGCGGCCTACGGACTCATTTTCGTCATTTTTAACTGAATATAACAATTATAATCTTAATTTGAAATTGCCGGGACATGTCGTTTGTTTGCTTCCTCACCCTACTTCAGCGTCCACCCCGGACGTAAGTTGAACAAACTAGCAGGAAATTAAAAATGAGAATATCAGAATATTTTAACTATATAGAAAAACAACAATACATTTTGTCATTATATGTAGATCATAGGATGCATCACAATCTAAGATTTTAATTTTAATGAAGTCAAGATTTTGAATGCAAAAAGAATGTGCAATAAAAGACTTATTCAGAAATGATACATATAAAAAGTAAAAAAAAATAGATTCAATTTGAAAACGGATACAGAGAGCTTACATCAAATTTATAACGATTGTCAAATTTATAACGATTTGTCAATTATTTATGACTTTATGTACAATGATTTAATTATTTCTGATTTTATGTTCGCACTGTTTAGATGTTTATCTATGGCTCGTGTTTCTGCTAAGAAATTCAATTGAAACTAATCTTGAGTCATGGAACAGTTTAATAGACGAAATCTTGAGAGTTAATTTACTTCACATTTGTAATTGTGATTCAAGTGAGGAATTCAAATGAAGTTTGTCTCGAGATATTAGGTGTAGTAAAAAGAAATCCATTATTTTTGCATAAGATTGAAAAAATAATGAAAAAATAATGGATTTCTTTTTACTACACTTAATATAACTTGAATATGCTTTTTCACGATTCAATAGTCGAGTTTTGAAACAAGATCTCATAATATTAATAAATCTTCAAATTTATATCAGCTAATTCTTGAGTTGAGAAAAATTACGTATTACGTAAATGGTCCGGGGTGACTTCAGAAGGAAAAATGATATATTATATTAGAGTAGATATTAATATATAATCTACATATATGTATGTATATTGATATTATATTAGTAGATTATTTATTTTTCAATATCTTTTCAAATGGATTTTCCTATAGAAAAAATTGGATAGAGGATTTTGATGCGAAATATATAAATTGGATAGAGAAATTTGATATATTCGATGATAATGAATGATAATGAACGATTATCAAAACATTATATTAGAGATGTACGAAATCCTTTTGAATGATGGTCTTGATGATGAATTCATCAAGAGATATAGATTTCGGAAAGAATCTGTTATACATTATATTTTTTCTCGTATTGAAAAACCTCTCCGCAAAGCATCCCGAAGAGGCCTTCCAATTTCATCTATTACTCCTTTTATATCTTTGATTTTATGTTACAGCTTTCTTCCAAGTTAGTTTAAATAATTTATGAAAAAATATATCTTGAAATCTCTCCCCCGCGTGTATGTGTATATATTTATATTAGGGGTGTGTGAATATTTGCTTTCGCATCATTTTAGACTCTCGCTTTTGCTTTTCGCTATCGCAATTAATTATGCGAAAGTTTTAGCGAAAAATTTTGTCCAGCCCGTGGGATTTATTAGTGTATTTCAATTGCGCACGTTGCAATTGCTCATCACAGCGTTCATACAACAGAAATTCTAGGTATCATCTGAGCAATTGTTATTCACATAATATATCAATAAAGTTATTAATTTAGTCATTTGCATTTATCATTCAATAATTGGAATCAGTAATTTTTATTAGATTATTACATATCTTTCTTGTCAATTTTTTCATTCAGCAGAAAAGAAACAAAATTTTTGATTATTCTCTTTCGCTTTTGCATCCTTTCGTTAAAATCACTTTTGTTACACCTCTAATTTATATGTGTATATATTTTTATAGATATAGTGATTTTATAGATATGGTGATTTTATAGATATAGTGGTGATAGAAGAAATATCTCAAGCTACTGCTTCAAATAACGTAACGTATCGAACCTTCTTTCCGACATGCAAGAATTTTTATTAAATTTTCAGTTACAGCGAAGAAAGAGTAAATAATTGGAATATATTTTAAGAGGGCAGACACCAAGACTGGAATGAAATACCTAGAATTGATGGCGCCATCGATTGTACTCATATTAAAATAGTTAGTCAGGGCAACAATTGCAGTTTTTAGGAATATAAAATTTTTTTTCTCAATAAATGTACAAACTGTAGTTGGACCACAAGAAGAATAAACATTTAACATTTAAACATTGTAGCCCGATGGGCTGGTAGTACACATGATAGTCGTATATTTAATATATTGTCACGAATAAATATGAGATATATGCAAAAGAATTAGAAGTTTCTGCTTGGTGATAATGGTTATCCTAGTCTTTCATATTTATATACAGTATTAAATCCTCAGACTGTTCCAAAAATGAAATATAATCGTGCTCAAATTAAAACTCGTGTCGAACGTTTTGGAAAAGATTTCCACGTTAGTAGTATGTGGGCAATCATGGGGCGTCAAAACAAACTCCCTCTACGGCTTTCTCCGACGCCATGGCCTAGACGGGTCAGTCAGGAAAAGGGTGCTCTGATTAATCGAGGAGTGAAGGATGGTAATAGGGTATAATTAAATGGTGTGTTCTGATTGGTTCGCCCTATACTTGCCCAAAGATCTGATTGGCTCGTACTGTATCTACCTGCAAGGTGAATGGAGAAAGGAGGTGCTAGAGAACCTTTGATAAAATGGAGGGCAAAGTCCGAAAAAATGGTGAGTAAGTCTGTAACATTTTTTCATGAGGACAGAGTACGAACACTGGTCATGAATAGCGGACGGTTTTATGATGGTCATTTTTTGTTGGTGCGGCACAATGTCTCCGACGTGTTGGCGTTTGTGAATATTTTTTATTTATGACAGATGAGATCTTGAAAATTAGAGAGTCTAGAGAGAGTTTTGCTTTTGCTAGGAAGAATGGGGGAAGTTAAACAGGAATGAACATGTTCAACAAGAGCGACGTTCTCTTTGAACATTACTTCAAAAAAATTCTTTCTATATTATCTAACATTTTCTACATTATCTAATGTACATTATCTAAATCTGTAATACGGGAGAAAATGTATCTATTGTAAATGAGGATGGGGAGAGGAGTAAGACACAGACGATATTTACAAGACGATATTTACAAGTTCAAAATGTTTATTTAAAAGGGATATTACATGAAGTACTTATTTTATTTTTTTGAAAGAGTACACGTTTGAACATGACGGTACAACAGAGAGAATTTATAAATTTATGTTTACAATGAAGAAAAATTTTATGAAATAACTGTACGATTAATCGGTCATTTCGCTTACAATCAGAGATAAACAGATTAAGAAACTGGCTAAGATTATAGCTATTATACATAAAATGTAGAAGTACACAGCAATATTGTCCGCAAGTTTGAGAAAGTATTCCTTCCTATAGCGTTGTCGTATTCCAGCGATACGTAATGGAGTTTCGTCGAAGTCGTAAAAGGAATCTTGGATCTAAGGATGGCAAGCCATAACTATCGAAATACATTCCTGTTCCATGTTCATCGATGTAGAAGGCGATCCAATGTGCGCTAGATCGATTGTGATCATCCATGTTAGCGTGGCAATCGATCTTGTGTACATCCTCGGCAGTCAATTGGCAGGATAGACCTCTGCATGTCGGACACTGAGATGATATAATGCGTTTAAAACTTCCAGCGAATTCATTTCTCGTCGTCAGAGAGTGTGAGAGAGGAAATGTTTGCGTAAATTCAAAATGCTTCTTTTGTCGAAGTGTACGATGTGGAACTCTCAAAAATGTTTGCGTAAATTCAAAACGCTCGATGATTGTGAGACGCTGATGTTAGCTTTATCTCTACCAGTCGGCGAGTCGAATTTTGGAAGATCTTTTTTCTCCTCGTCTGTCACTTGTTTGTCCTCACTCTGATTTGTCTTTTTTGTCGAGATATTTTTCCTGCAATGCAATGTTATGAATGATCTCGTGTTTCTGATTTTTAAATTGAATTGAAAAATTCTCATTGTCTTTTCGCTCTTGACGTTGCTCTTGCTTTAATTTTCTGAAGGAAGGCTATCGTAACTTGAATTGCTGCTATTTCGTATAGTTAGCCAGCGTTCTGGCTTGTAAGCGTTGCGTAAGGCGCAATGTGATCCGACGTTGGTTCGAAATGATGCGTGCATTATTGTCCATGACCTTCGAAATCTGATAGATTTTTGAAAACCGGAAAAATTCCCTCCAGATTATATACGTTTCTAGAGAGTAGGTTACTCAGATAGCGTGTCTTCTCTCGTCCTTTGGTATGTAGCGTGTGTGTCGTGTAATGTCACATAGGTCGTTTTTTGGATTGACGTCTCTATCGAATTTGATACCGTGATAATTTCGGGTAAATCATGTTGTTTTCTCATCTTACTCTTTCGGGTAAATCGTCAAATGGGCAGGGTATCATAATCCAGTGTCCGGTGATCATCGCATTAATCATTAGAACCGCGACTTCTTTCAGAATAAAGTTTTCTTCGATATTGCAAAAACCTTGTACATCGATGACTATATCCATTATGATATAATTTGCGCTACTTTTTTTACAAAACGCTGGCATCGATGTCGCAAACAAGACAGAAGCTTCTTTCGTCATTTCGCGTGTCCAATTAGATGAGAAAAAAATATGTAGTGGGGAGGAAAATAATTTTCTCGCGGAAGCCATAGGGCTAACCGGAAAAGTCGACAATGACTTGACGCGAGGAGTCGATTTTCTTTTGTCAAATTCGTTATCAAATTCGGCAGACGATACAATTAATAGACGATACAATTAATAGTCACGAAAAGAGCTTTTTCGAATCTCACTTCTAATCGTAAGCTTCCGTGTTTTACGAGATCCAATGTCCTGTGCAATTAGCGGATAGATCTGAAGTAAGATCGAAAGCGAAAAGATTGTAGCCATTGGCGTAATCGTCTCTACTTACAAAATTATCATTCAGAAAGTGAATACAGTTCCCGAGAATAATGTGTGATAAGTTTCAACGTAGAGTAGCTCGTCGATAATTGATCATCTTTAATCACTGAAGTTAGATTTGTTAATACCTATGTCATTATCATTAAAACATATTGTGTTAATAATTTATATTGTATTTATACTAATAATTAAGTAGTATTAATGGTATATTAAAATTAAAATATTAAGTATTTAATTATATTATTATTCTTTAATTAAAAAAAATACTGTTACACGGAAAAATAATTTTATTAAAATAATTGGTAGCATTAATAAGAATTTATAATAAAGATAATTTATAATGAAATGGATACGATAACTTTGTCTAATTATTAATTTTTTAGGTATTGATTAAAAAATGACTGAAAAATCAGTAACTGACAACTTAGAATTTAGTGAAAATTTAACTGCAGAAAGTGTACCCTATGTCGATTGTGTTTCAACAATATGGATTAATCCAGACTATACTAAGATATTATTAAGTTATTATCCAGCACCACATATAATAAGGAAATATTAAACGATTTACTAAAAAATAAAGAGCTTCTTGCCAAAAAATGGCCTTTATAGACTATTGATATACTATTGATGGCGGTGTAACAGAATAATTATTTAAACTAAATTACATATTATATTCAGAATGGGAAATAACTGTTTGTAATTAAGTTAGAGTTACTTTTTTAAATTTTTTAGTTACTTTTATAGTTATTTTACATATTTTAAACTTATTTATCAATTAATGTAATTGATTAGAATCTGAATAGTTGCGCTATCAAAAATTTCATGAAATTTAATATGCTTTTAATTACACAATTTGAATTTAATTTTATGAAATTTTACATTAAATTTGTGTAATGTATTTATAACTGAAAAGTATATTTGTGTACATGTAATTTAATATATTTTTCATAAAAATTTATGAAATTTAATGTTCATAATAACACATTCATTACATTCAAATAACTATTGTAACTTAATTTTCAATTAAATCATTCGTTACTTTTAATATCGTTAATCACGACCACCTTTACATGTAAAGGCGGTCACATTTCTAAGTGTACTGCCGCTATTGCGCAGAAGACAAAGATTATCTTCAGAAGACATTAACTTAATAATTAACTAAATTATTAACTAAATTATTAACTTAATTATTATTTTCAGATAAAAATCAGTAAAAATTACTTTCTTCAATGATCTAAAATTTGTATGATCTAAAATCTGTAAAATCTGTCGGATAATGTAATTATTTATAAACATTATATGAAATACTTAATATTTCAGATACTTATAAAAAGCTGTAAAATGATAAAATGAATAATGATTAGTAGAATTAAAAATTAAACTTTTTGCGTTTTGGATACTGAAATTTCAGCCAAAAAACTAAGAAAATTTCAAATACAACGATAAAAAAACTCTCCAAGAAATAATGGATGTTCTTAAGATACTTACATGTTTCGACTCATTTTTGAGTCTTTTCAGAGACAAATCATCCTAATATATACAATGTGTGCATAATAACTATCTTATCATGGTGAGCTCCACTATACTAAAGTCTCTATATAAGAATTACACATAGATGAATGTTAAAAAGAAGAGAGAAGAATTATTTGAAATTATCAGAGATAGTGTAGTGGAGCTCATCATGATAAGGTAGTTATTACGCACATATTGTACATATTAGGGTGATTTGTTTCTGAAGAGGGCTAAAAAGTGAGCCGAAATATGTAAGCGCGTTATTTTAATAAAGAGATTTGTGTTATATCAGTATATTATTTGCGCAATGACTCCCGCGTTTGATTCCTATTGCCCTTTTCTCTAAATTTCTTTTAAATAGAATTATAAATAAAATAATATTAAATTAAAATAATATAAATTATATATAAATACAGATAAATTAAATTTAATTTGCGAGTTTTCTACTAGTTTAATTGTGTTTACAATATATAATCCGAAAAAATTTCGGTGCGCAGTTAGTAAGATAAATACGCATAGTATATATGCAAGTACATATTATATTTGATAATTCAATTGAATTATTAAGCATTAAAGATCTAGCTTCAACCGTTAAAAGCAATTATTTGTAGTATTGATTGTGTTTTTATATAAAAAGTCTAAAATAAATAGAGATAGAAATATAAAATTTTATACTTAATACATAGATAACAGAGAAAATACAGATGAAATGTCATTAAGAAATTTTGAAAAGGAGGATTCATATATCTACTGTAATTGATCAATCCATATTAAACATCTGACAATTTCGAAAATCATTTGACTGATTATAATGAACCTGAAAATGAACTAACATCATCAACAATTATAAATATCAATAAATAAATAGTACTAAATAGTGAATATAAAATAATATTTCATACCTTTGAGTCTAGAATCGACTAAACAACACTTTAATGAATGTAATCGTTAAGTTGTAAATTTAAATTTATTGATTATT
>NW_017259318.1:71501-72410 GCF_001594045.1 Atta colombica
CTATTAATATTTATTTCCAAGAATAAAATTTTTATTAAGAATTATTTAAATAAATAGACAAATTAAATAAGAAAAAAGAAATAGAAGATTTACGTTGCGATGTTCGACAAATTCAAAACAATAATAGTTTACACATTTTTAATTAAATAAAGTGAATGATTTTAATATTGAGATGCCAATAAAATCAATGAATGATTTTAAGTTTGAATAATTAATTTTAAATAATGAAGATACTACAAAAAAATTTGTAAGTTTTAACTATATTAAAAATTTATGCAACATTTCTTTTACCATAAAACAAATTTATTTCTTTCTAATAATATTAGATGTGGGAAAAAGTTTGTGGCGTTTTTCCCATTAAATGGCATTAAATAAATGCCACGAACTTTTTCCCATACCTAATACTTGGTAAGTTGGATTTCTAAATAATTATTTGGATCGGAGTACAAACAAATCCCATTAAATTCACGCAATTTTAAGAAAAATATTCACACATGGCTTTGCAATTCACAGCTGTAAGAAATCTGTAAGAAATCTGGTAATAGGAAAATTTTTAAAACTAATACCTATATATATAATATAAAAATGTGAAAGCACTATATAACTGCATATTTTTTAAATGTTTAATACAGAAATTGTAAAATATTTTGTTTCTCTTAAATAGAAAAAAATTTTAGATGTTTTAATGAGCATTCATACTACAATTAAAGTATACTGATAAATGAAAAAAATTTTCATACTGCTTTGAGAGAAGGATTCGCCAATGCCAAAGATTGGGACATGGACAGATTGATTTTTATTATTGTATATATAATTAATACTATAAATTTTTTTCTATTATCTTGGGAAGAGCTTTTAAAAAGGGTGTATGAGTGGTCTCAGACACCCAGTATATAACACACACACACA
>NW_017259318.1:72494-82814 GCF_001594045.1 Atta colombica
GCACGCACGCACGCACGCACGCACGCGCACACACACACGCACGCGCACACACACACGCACGCGCACACACACACACACACACACACACACATCTTCTAAATATCCTAAGTTAAATTCTGATATTCTAAATAAAAAATAACGTATATATCTATAATTTAAAAATATTTAAATAAATAACTTATAAAAACAATCATATAAAAACAAATTATATATAACTTAAAAACAATATGTATAATATGTATAATTTTTATAAATAATGATTTTATAAATAATGATTATTATATTTAATTAATTCTGGATATAATAAAAATTTTTTGTGTATTATATTTAAGCTGAATACCAATCGGCATTATCAAATTATCGAGTTTTATCAAGATAAAGAAAAAGTTGTGGACATTATATAACTTGGATTACATATGATCTTAAATTGTATAAGATGATTTCACCATTTTCGGAAAACATAAAAACGAAAAGACATCGTGATTTATTACATGATCTTATCTTTTGAAAAAGATCCATTCCTCCAGAGAGTTGGAAAAAATGGCCAATTGTTATACGAGGCGAAATAAGTAAATAAAAAATAATATTAAATCTCATAGGACTATGTGAGAACACAACCAATAAAAAACAAATGCCTATAACATTCCAGCTGGATCTTAAGTTTTTGTATAATTTATTACCTATTAAATAACACATTACAATTATAATTTATGAATCACATGTCATCCCCGGGAAAAAATATATATTATTATCCAAAAATTGATATATTATATTGAACATGTTAGATCCAACGGACTTCCATGATTCTTTTTTTTTCATGGAGATCTTGAAATAAAAAGACAGCTATAAATAACGGACAGAATTAATTGAACATTATAACCTAGAGAAAATTAAAAATTTTCTTTTCTCACATTAAAAACTAAAACAAAGAATCCAGTATCTCCTCGTAAATGTCGCTCCGAGATAAATTAAAAATCAGTGCATGTGCATGAGCGGCGGAAAAGGAACACTGCAGCTAAAATAATAATAAATATGTCATTAAAAGCCTAAGACTAGCGATACTTTTTAACGATCAAGTCATGGACGATTCTTACGAGATCCTCCGTCATAAAATCTAAGAAGCAACACGTTCAGGAGTAGGTCTTGGGTAATGCCGTGTCGACGCTGCACGTACGCTTCCTCGATGTATTGCACGTATGTTTTTCTCATAAATCTTAAGATCATAAAATTAAAGATACTTCCACATGCTTCCGATCAATGTCTTTTTCCATCCTTGACCAATTAGAAAGAAAAATATGTCCCACTCCCTAATTAATGAACCTATCCACTAATAAAAGCCCTGTTAATCAGGGCAGATTACTATAAAAACCTCGGTGGAACTCAGCGCCTTTTTTCCTAATTTTCTCTCTGGGAATGGACGTAGCGATCCGAAATTCTTATTTTCTTAACCGGCCAACACTTTAAAACTCAGAGTTTAGAAGCAATGATGGAGAAATTCTATCGATTTCGCATACTTTAGCCAGTGAGACTTAAAGATTTAGAATCAGTGCTGAAGAAACATCACCAATTTCGCATTCTGGCCGAAGGCCATATATATTCCTAACTTTTTTATACTTATTATATTATATAATATTTAATACTTAATATTTATTCAGTAATAAATTAAAACATATTAGGTGTACAACTTTGCTTCCGCTGTTTTCCTATAGATGGCTTTAGCGGTAAGTGGTGGTCGAAATAAATAGATCATAGACGTCATACAATAAACTTGGGCATCTGTCAACATAACCCCATAGAAACATTAGTCGATTTGTATCTGCATCATAAAGTTATTCTCGATTGAAAATGTCAGTTTACGAGCCAAATTCTCGTCATTTGCGAGAGGTTTTAATTTTTTGCTTCAATATGCAGAAATCTGCGGCTGAGGCTTATCGAATATAATACTTATGGTGAGGCCGCTATTAGTGAAAGAACGTGTCGTGAGTGTTTTCAATGCTTCAAGAACGGTAATTTTGACGTCGAAGACCGGCATAGCGGTGGAAGAGAGAAGGTTTTTGAAGATGCAGAATTGGAGGCATTATTTGAGCAAGACTCGTGTCAAAATCAAGAAGAATTGGCACGATCGTTGGGAGTGACTCAACAAGCCATTTCAAAACGCCTCAAAGCCATGGGAATGATTCAGAAGCAAGGAAATTGGGTGCCGTACGAATTGAAGCCGAGAGGTGTTGAACGGCGTTTGTTTGCTTGTGAACAGCTGCTTGAAAGACAAAGACGGAAGGGATTTCTGTATCACATTGTGACTGGAGACGAAAAATGGGTTCATTACGATAATCCCAAGCGCAGAAAATCATGGGGAGTTCCCGGCCATGCTTCCACGTCGACGGCCAAACCGAATATTCACGGCTCCAAGGTCATGCTCTGTATTTGGTGGGATTAGCTCGGCATAGTGTATTATGAACTGTTAAAACCAACTGAAACAATCACAGGCGATCGGTATCGAACGCAATTGATGCGTTTGAGCCGAGCATTAAAAGACGCAATACAACGAGAGACACGATAAAGTGATTTTGCAGCATGACAATGCTCAACCCCATGTTGCGAAAGTGGTCAAGTACTTGGAAACGTTGAAATGGGAAGTCCTACCCCACCCGCCGTATTCTCCAGACGTTGCTCCCTCTGACTATCACTTGTTTCGATCAATGGCATACGGCCTGGCTGACCAGCACTTCCGGTCTTATGAAGAAGTAAAAAATTGGATCGATTCGTGGATAGCCTCAAAAGATGACCAGTTTTTTCGACGCGGGATTCGTACGCTACCCGAAAGATGGGAGAAAGTAGTGGCCAACGATGGACAATACTTTGAATCATTAGTGTATAATCAATTTTTTACAATAAAGGCTCGAATTTCGGAAAAAAAACGGCAGAAGCAAAATTGTACACCTAATATTTTCAACATTTTTTTCTATTACATTTACAGATTACTATGATACATATACATATATATACATATATAAATAATAAATTTCTCATAAAAAATGTAAAAACTAGAAAATGTTTTAGGCTTAATATTAATAAATAGTAATATATTATTTTGCTCTATTTAAAATGTTTCTTTAATTGAATAGTTGAACGAACTTATTGTAAAGTTCGACTCCAATTATGCTCTTGTCCATGATGGATATGTGTAATCGAATTTCGATGCGAAATTGCCAGGAAACTTTCAAATAAGAAAGCAATGCCGCTCTGCGTCGTTGTCCTCTACGCACGCGCAGGCGGCGGTCATCATAATTTCAAAGCCGACAAATCTGAAGAAACGGGAGAGCCTATCCGGACGAGACAAGACTTCACGGTAAGTTCGTTCAACTATTCAATTATGCCAAATCTCGGATGGATATGTGTAGACCTTTAACGCTCAGATGTCTTTAACGATTGTGAAAGTGTTTCTTTTATTCAAAATTTTACAACTTTTTGTGCCTTACAGATTGAATAAAAATAAGAAAAATAAGCGGTGAACATAGTGATTAAGTTGTCTTAAGGAGCTTGCAGCTCGAAATGCTAGATCTCAAATTACCGGTCGATTGTAGAAACGAGCGAAAATTGTTGAAGTCTCGCTGCCGTTTCGGCGAATTTCGTCCAAACTGACGCCTTTATTAGTCGCCAATGAGGTCGAGGCGGCTAATGAAGGCGTCAGTTGTCTAGTGGAATGAGTCAAAACTATTGAAGTATCTATCCTTGTTGCGGCTAATACAATTTTGATCAAACGGCCTAAAGTTGGGACGAGACCGGTTTATGGGGAAGACGAGGTGAAATAAAGAGTGTGTCACAATCTACTCGACGAAGGTCTCGCGTGAAATTAACATAATATTTAAATAGAAAAAATACACAAAGCTCCGAATTCTCCCGGAATTGTATGAAAATAAGAAGGGATTGAGACCTTCTAATTCCAGATGTCTTAAGCCTTGCTGAAATCCTAGTGTATCCTAATCACCAGTGTATCAAAATTTGAGAGAGCTGAATAACCGCTAAGATTTGTAATTTCTGTGCAGTTGTGAGTGCTAATAGAGTTGCAAGCTTTCTGGAGATAAGCTCGAATAATAGATTCTCGTAAGGGTATAGAGATGCTAGGTACTGAATCACCGGAGAAAGATTCCAAATAAAATCATAACGCGCTGAGGACGCTGGGGTTTTAGACAAGCTATCCTCTTAAAAAATCATTTAACAAGTGGGTGTGATCTCACCTCGTTTGTAGAGAGAAGGAAGATGGCCGCGCGATATGTGAAAGATGAGTACGAACCCGTATTTGGAAGAGCCACAGATAAAAATTCGAGCATTGACGATACAAGCGAGGAAAAGCAGCATATCTGGTTTTCCTTACAGAAGATCCATCATAACCTGAAAAGTTTGATATATTGTGCGATTGTATGATCCGACAGGGATGTAAGCGTTGCATCTAACACCGACACGTCTAATGCCTATATCTCTCAATAAGAAGGCCTGGCGGATAATTTCGCTGCTACCAGAGAAATTCTGCTCCATGCCGGATCTCCCTGAAAGGGGATGACAATAATTAGAATCCGGTTCAAAATAGATTGAATAGCTACTGATAAGGCGATTAAATAAGGGGAACCATGGCTATGTTGGCCACCAGGGAACAACCAGGCTGTCTGCTTCGTTAGTAATAATTTTCCGCGCTCTAGCAATTAAAGGGGGGGAACGCGTAAAAATAGAAGTTGCTCCAATCTAATGAGAATGCGTCAACCGCGTAAACCAGAAAATCTGGGAGCCAGGAGACGAATCTAGGATACTTAGCATTGATTACAGAGGCAAATAAATCAATGTCGAATCGGCCAAAATGAGACTCAATTTTGTCAAAATACAAAATTTGATCTAAGACCTATTCGGTTAGGTTCTCTCCGATCACCCGAGATTCAGCATCTGCCTCAACGTTTTGAGCTGAAGGGATGTATGCGACATAAATAAAAAGGTCTCATGCCGCATATCATTCCCAGTGATCCTTCGTGCTCGATAGGGAACTTAATTGAGCCTATGCGTTTGATGTAAGAAAGAGCTGTAGAGTTGTCTACTCTTAACAAAATGTCACATCCTCTACGCTGTGAACGTCTTAAAGCATGAAACACCCCTAGAAGTTTTAAAAAATTGATAATATGATTCTGTTTTCCTTCAGTTGACCAAAACCCGTGGGTTCGTGTTTCGCAGCAGATCGCGCCCCACCCTGTTAGGGATGCATCCGTAAAAATTTCCATAGCGAAATGACCTGATCTAATGGCGTTAGTTTGAGCAGGATTTACTAAAATTCTTTCCATCAAAGAAGATCTTCTATAATCGAAGGTGATAAAGTCATCAGAGAATTGAAATCCTTGTTCGCTGCTGATAGGGCTAAAAATTTTTCTCTCTTTAAAATTTTAGTATAGAGAATTCCGTATTGTACAGCAGGGCAAATTGAAATCAGGAAACCAATGTAACTCGCGAAGAGCCGAATCTTGGCTAAGTATAGCATGGTCTAAGTGTAGCATCGTAAGCGTTTTTCAGAGAAGCCTATTCCTCTTGTCCTGAGGAATTGACAATGAGATTGTCTGTATTAAAAATGAAGCCCAAGAGGCGACAAGATTTCGTCGAATTAAGTACACATTTGCTTCTGTTGATCACAAATCCTAATGAGGACAATAGATTTAAGATCGCAGCGACATTTTTCAAGCCCTCCGATAAGAAGAAAGTCATCTAAATATGCTACCGATAGATAATCCTTATCCCTGAGTGATGATAACACGGGTTTTAATATTTTTGTAAAGATATATGGAACGGATGACAATCCGAACGACAGAGCTCGGAATTGATAGAGATAGCCCTGAAATCTAAACCGAAGGAACCTTCTGTTATTTTCATGGATCTCGGAATTAACCAATATGCGTCTTCGAGATCGATTGAGGCTAGGAAGTCTCCCGAGGAGGGAAGACGATCTTCCAATTTTCCATTTTAAAGTGAGGAGCTCTAATAAAATTGAGATGCTTCAGATTTAGAATGAATCTCCAACCTCCAGAAGATTTCTCGATAAGGAAAAAAGAGGATAAGAATTTCCCCTCGCAGTCTATCACTGATTCAATTATTCCTTTGTCGCATAACCTAATAATCTCTAAGTAACAATTATACTCTTCGAATTGAGATAAGTGAACTAATCTTCTGAGGTGTTGGATGGCTAATAAAGGGAGTTTATAAGCTATGACAGTGCTTGTAAAATTCTCGGATGATTTGTTTTCATTGAGGGAGGAAAGACGATAATTTGCCGGCTACTTGATTGGCATTTATCGCCTTCTTGAGCGCAAACTGTGCTAGCGTGATCGGCGATTGCTGCTCAGCGCCCCTACTCTCCTTGTCGCCGACCTCTAGAGCGAGGTCGGCGACAAGGAGAGTAGGGGCGCTGCAGAAGTGTGAGCGTTTCCTGGCTTAGCATGATTTATGCTGTCTGCTTAATCGGTTGTTGCATCTTCTTGGAAATTATGGAGCTTTGACGATATCCTTGGAAGCCTTTTCCAAACTTGTAGCCTTTTTCATTTCCTTTCCAAATATATATTTGATGATTTTCATTTTCTCCCCAAACAGAAGATTATTCGCTGGGATAACATCCGCCGTACTTTTAACCAAAAGATTGAGCGCTGGCTTGATCTGCACTCTCCTTGACAAGGACAAACAGATAAAATAAGTCAGCTAAAATCACCCCGTTATTGACCTTTAAAACGCCGTTCGGGTCTCGGAATGAAAGCTGAGTACTAGGAAATCTGAAATAGCCTCACCTAAGGCGGTCAAGGCAATGCTGATCCTGGTCTTTAACTCATCCCTTTTTACAATTGAATTTTTCAATGTTGACTTATTCTTGGTTTAACCTGGGGGCTTTTAAAAAGGACACTATATCCAGTAGAGAGTATTTTTTCATAAGAGTCTCTCTTGGTTCGGTATTGAGACCCCTGCGTGAGAGATTATGCCACATGGTCGTTCCAAGGCTGCGCTTCGACATTTATAAAGTCGACACCGAAAAGCTGTTTTATTAAAGCATCCGCATTTTCATCTGATCCCGAAACTACGGGAATATCGAGTTATTCCTGACTCGATTGATGGCGATACCGTGGGTACCTCTTCACTATCCATTAATTCTGAAAAGCGAGGGGGAATTTATCCAATTAGTCGGAAAGGTTGTGCCGACTTCCGGCTTGCATTCCGCAAATGCAGATCCGATGAGGGCGTACACATCTATAGTATGTAGATCTTCTGGCCCTTCCTGCCGCGCAGGCGCTGCCAGGAAGTCCTCATCCGAGATGGACCACTCGGATGGAAGATGCTTCCGTCACCTTGGTGTCAGGTCTCGATCTAATGCATGATACATGCAGCTTGAGCTCAATGTAGGAAAAGGGTACCGACCTGTAGGACGAAGGGAAACGAGACATACTAACTTTTTCACAAGACTAACGTCTCGATTAGGCATATCATTTTTTGTCATTTTTTCCTCCAGAGCTATGAGACTGGCCGATGATCTCTTCTTCTTCCTCGAATTGTACGAAGATTTACCCATTTGGATGACGTTAAAACTGTCAGATTCGTAAAAAATTTACAAGAAACATAGAAAATGACTGTTGGGAATAGCAACAGGAAAAACAATGATGACCCCGTCTGCGCGGAAGACAGCAACGCAAGGTGGCGTTGCTTTCTCACTTTCTGTGAAAGTTTTTTGTGAATAGCGCATCGAAATGCGACTACACATATCCATCCGGATGAAAGCCGGCATAAGAAAAAAGATTTGAACACACTCTTGAAACACTTTGAATACATATTTAAAATTCTTAAATATTTATTTAATTTAAATAATTTAACATAAATATTCAAATGTTTCAATATTTTTATTCAATTTTAACATAAAATACAAATCAAAAAAATATTTTAGAATAATTTAGAAAAATGAAAGAACAAATGAGATTTGTTTAGATTTCTCAGGACCTGTTTAGATCCCATTCAGGATCTGGTTAGATTTCCTATTTAGAATCTAATTTACAAAACATTACACTTCTGATCAGAATCTTCATAAATTTCCTAATTAGAATCCATAATTTTTTTGGGAAATCCAATTAGATTCTAATTTGATCCCAAAAAATATTCTATGCGGACCTGCATTCAAAAATTTTCCCAAATACATCTTAGATTTTAATTAGAATACCCAAATAAGAAAATCGCACTAGAAAATCGAATTAGAAAATCTATTTTTATTTCAAATTTTGAATTTTCTGTTTAGAATCGGAACATATCAATGCAGAAATTCACATAGTTCTTCTTGTATCATTAAAAATCGCGATTTTATATATTAGGTGTACAACTTTGCTTCCGTTTTTTTCCGAAATCTCGAGGCTTTATTGTAAAAAACTGGGTATACATTTATGATTCAAAGTATTGTCCATCGCTGGCCACTACTTTCTCTCATCTTTCGGGTAGTGTATGAATCCCGCGTCGAAAAAACTGGTCATCTTTTGAGGCTATCCACGAATCGATCCAATTTTTTACTTCTTCATAAGACCGGAAGTGCTGGTTAGCCAGGCCGTGTGCCATTGATTGAAACAAGTGATAGTCAGAGAGAGCATCTGGAGAATACGGCGGGTGGGGTAGGACTTCCCATTTCAACGTTTCCAAGTATGTCTTGACAACTTTCGCAACATGGGGTCGAGCATTGTCATGCTGCAAAATCACTTTATCGTGTCTCTCGTTGTATTTCGGCCGTTTGTCTTTCAATGCTCGGCTCAAACGCATCAATGGCATTCGATACCGATCGCCTGTGATTGTTTCAGTCGGTTTTAACAATTCATAATACACTACGCTGAGCTGGTCCCACCAAATACAGAGCATGGCCTTGGACGTCAAAATCCCCGTTCTTGAAGCGTTGAAACCACTCCCGACACGTTCTTTCACTAATAGCGGCCTCACCATAAGTATTTGAGAGCATTCGATGAGCCTCAGCCGCAGATTTCATCATATTGAAGCAAAAAATTAAAACCTCCCGCAAATGACGAGAATTTGGCTCATAAACTGACATTTTCAATCGAGAATAACTTTATGATGCAGACACAAATCGACTAATGTTTCTATGGGGTTATGTTGACAGATGCCCAAGTTTATTGTATGACGTCTATGATCTATTTATTTCGACCTACTTACCGCTAAAGCCATCTATAGGAAAACGGCGGAAGCAAAGTTGTACACTAATATATGAAATTGAATGGAAAATCTTATTTTTATATTTATTAATACGGAATTCATTGCATTGCAATAGAATAAAAAAATAAAAATTGTATACATATATAAATATTAATTAATGATGTATGTAACTTTCTTTTTTATATTGTATAGAGACATTAAGGAGATAATTATGACAGAGTTAACTGTGGGGGAGGGGAGGTAAATGTGAAATGTGTACAATAATAAATGTACAATAATATAATATTTGAATAAAAATAAATTTTAGGATTATTTTTTTCACACATTGAAAGTGTGAACTTTTTATGTGTTTGATAAAAATAATCCCGAAATTTGTTTTTCATTCAAATGCATGTCACATTTACACTCTCACTGTCACAGTTATTCCTAGTAACCGTATCTTTTGTTTTTTATTTTTTATTTTAGAGTTAAATAATATTGTGATCGCAATAATATTATTTAAATTATACTTTCATTGTATTAGCATTATTTAGTATAATTATGTACTATACATTAATTTGATTAAAAAAGTGTATGATTTAATATAAAATTAATTTAGTAGATAATATTATTTATAAATAATTTATTTATAAATAATTTACACAGAAGTAGCAATTCAATTGTAATCCCACATAGACAAAAAGATACCTTTTATATTAAAAGATTTTACTAAAAAGTTTATACTAAAAGATTTCTTGCCATCTCTTCAGATATCTTTCGTTTTTTACGAAAAGATATCTTTTAGGGATCTAAAAGATGTCTTATGCAACATTTGTAGATGTCTTTTATAGATTTGGAAATATCTTATCTTCTTTTGAAGACAGCATCTATTGGTCAAAGTTAGATAAAGAACGTCAACCAATGCGGACTCTGTTCTTAAGAAAGTGCCAGCACTCATTAGTCGAAATGACAACCAGTGTTCTGTCTTTTTCAAGGATAGTACTTATTAATCGAAGTTAGGTTAGGTCACTTGTACTACATTGGATTAGTGTACATTAAAACTTGCTTTATATAAAGCATCTAAATATAGTGATACAATATAATCAGTTTTGACACTGTAATAATATATAA
>NW_017259318.1:82914-87259 GCF_001594045.1 Atta colombica
TTTAGCAGTTTTTAATATGCACTAATCTAATATAAAGCAAATAATTGATAGCGCAAATTTAGACGTAATGCGAATCCTACTTTAATATCGATATTTTTCGTATATCGGTTAAAGATAGTACAAAATTGCAAGAAATATTTGCTATTTTAAAAGAGAAATTTTAAAGAAACAAAGTAGGTATGGATTTAATGCTTGTGATTTTTCATTGATATTCATCCAGGAATATATATATATATATAATACAATACAATTTAATTCTGAAAAATGATGAGACAATTCGTAAATGCTTTGTAGCTTTTTTTACTAATATGCAATTTAAGAATATTGATTTTTTTTGGAACTTTCTATACAATTTTTCAGAATTTCTGTATAACTCTTGGACTTTTTTTAAACTTTCTGCATTTTTATATAAATTTGAACTTTAAAAATGCTGACAAAGCTCCACATTTTTTCTAGAATTTGTACGCGATACGCTGCGAAAAATCAATTG
Source organism: Atta colombica (assembly GCF_001594045.1). Classification (NCBI taxonomy): domain Eukaryota; kingdom Metazoa; phylum Arthropoda; class Insecta; order Hymenoptera; family Formicidae; genus Atta; species Atta colombica. The sequence continues at coordinate 83,405 of NW_017259318.1, forward strand.
ATTTTAAAAACATATTTTTAACCAATATATGATACTGAAATTTGAATCTTAAAAATATTGAATAATAACTCTTCTGCCAATGCAGGAGTTTTTCGAATTAAAAACATCTTTATAACTGTTAATTATATAAATGTTTATTATGACGCAAATTTTATTATGACGTTACAAATTCCTTCGGAAAAATAAATAAGAGTTTTATATAGACTCTCGTTTTCACTTATAATGAAAAATCATGTATTAACAGAAGAATTAAATGGCCAAATATCAAATATTTTATAATATCAATAAAATATACTATGCAAAAAAATTAAAGGATCATTTAGTCCATCTTCAAAAATAGGTAAATATTCCGAAAAGTGTAACTTCGTTAAAAATGGTATCGTAGCGAGATTTTTAAAAAAGTATTTTAAAATTTGAAATCTCTACTTTCGAAATCTGTAATTGAAATTTCAATATGGTTGCTCCTTTATGGAGTTACGGACACAAATAGATATCTGTCACGAATGTCATCCTTCTGGACATAAAATTTCGATTGTCATTGTTGATTGCATTTATTAATCACATATTTATATTAATCTTTGTACGTCAATGGAGTTTATATTTCATTTGAGAATAAACAATTTCATATCTGGGGCTTTATTCTTGAAAAGAAACGTATACGAAAGTTCAGGGAAATATTATAGTATAGGTAACATATACTGCAGCATTTCTCTAGACTTTCGTACAGGTTTCTTTTAAAGAACAAGACCCCTGTTTTTTACCGGCACCATGGATTTCTTGGTTCATCGATTCTTTTGCGATATCTGTCTTGTTCTCTCCGATCGATTACTATGCGATTTACTAATATCAACGATGGACCATCCTCAGCGGATTCTTGCACCGATTCTTTTTCCGTTATATTCTCGATATTTGTTAGTTTGATAAATTTATATTATTTTTAAATTTCAATCTAAAATAATATTGTTATTCTTAAATTTAGATCTACTGAACTTTAGTCTTTATACAGAAGGAGACCCATCAGAAATCTCCAACAAGGGCGTCTTCAAAATTCAGCAAGTTGGAATGAGACCCTTCAATCGCAGTCTCGCTGACATTTTCATTAAACGTGCTTGCATGTGACGATGCTGTCTCTATTAAGAGACTTTGCGATCGTGTTACAATCACTGGATGCAAATTCATAAGCGCGTGGAATATTTGTTTTTGCGTATTATAGTATAACTAGTTGCTATTTCCATCAAATTGATATTGAAAATCGAAAGCAACGTAAACGATATGTCTGCACTTATATTTTTTATTTATAGTATGATATAAATATAAAAATTAATACATATTCCTGAATTATACATGTAATAAAATTAATAACTAAATTTTCGAAATATACAATAGTTCCAAAATATGCAAAAATATTTTTGTTTACTTATACACTTAAATTGATAAATATTTCTAAAATCCGTGCAATATTTAAATGTAAGTATAAATTATTACTATAGCGATTGAGCTAATTTGAGATTAGTTGTAAAAACTGCAACAAACGGTATATTTAAGAGGTGTTGAATGTCAAAATAAGATAGATATTATGTAGAAATTTTTTTTTTTTGATGTAACGATGACACAGTAGTAATTAAAAATAAAAAAGAATTACCTGTGATTATAATTTTAAAACACGTCCTCCTCTTCTCTGGTGTCGTATGTGTCGCCGGTCGCCTCAATGGAAGAAGATCGAGAGGCGAAACCGAGCTCAGAACTCCGGAATGCACAAATGCTAATACAAAACGCACGTGACTCGAATCAACCTTTATAATCGCGTAATATGTAATTTAATACGGCGGTGTGTACGTCTGTCGCAAAACTGAAAATGTCAAACTGTCATCAAATATAAGATGTCTTTTAAGTTATTTCTAAAAGATATCTAGACACATATCTAATAGATATCTTTCAAGAGAGATCATTTAGATACCATTAATATGTCTATTATACATATTTTAAAGATATTTTTTAAGAGATCTTTAAGAATCTATAGATAACTTTTCGAAGTTATACAACGAAATCTTTAACAAAATTTTTTTAAATCATCTTTTTTATATCTTCTAGAAATAAAATTAAACTTTTTGAAGATGGCTTAATCATACAAAATATAAATAAAAAGGAACATACAGCCACGATGCTAGATGATTTAAATGAAAGTCAATATATTTAAAGTTAATAGTAAATCATATTTTCTTTTCCCATATTAAAAATTAAAACGAAAAATTCAGCATCTCCTCGTAAATGTCATTCCGAGATAGACTAAAAATCGATGCATGTGCACGAGCGACGGGATCAAAAGGACATCAAGTTTATGCCCCTCGGACACTGCGGCTAAAATAATAATAAATATTATTGGAATAATAATAAATATCATTGGAAACGTAAGACCGGCGCCAAGATATCTTTTAACAATCAAGTCGAACGATTCTCACAAAATCTAAGAAACGACGCTCAGAGATAGATTCTGGGTGATCTCGTGCCGACGCTGCACGTGCGCTTTCTTGACGCACTGCACGAGCGTTTTCCCATAAATTTTAAGGTAAAAAAATTTAGGAGAACACTTCTCTACACTACAGACTCCGGTCCTTTCCTCCTCCAAGATCTTGACTAATCCGAGAACAAAGAAAAATTACTAGTTAACGAAACCTATTCCACCAATCCAAATTGGAATAATCAGGAGCAATTAGTATAAAAACCGTGATTCCGTGGCCCTTAGGATGAGAATTTTCTCTCTCAGTTTGAAGAAGCTATAGCTATCGGGAAAGTTTGAAAAAGGCTTTGAAGTTTGAAGGGCTTCATCCAATTCTCGAAGTCCTTTTTCTCTAGTAAAGTCAGTGCAAAATCATACTAAAAGCCAACGGCATTGCTTAATCGGGAAATTTGATGAAGCGGACCTGACGCCCCAGCATCTCATACATCGATGGCACTCTCTCTGATGGTCTCTCGGACATCTTATTCATCGTTATCACCAAGTAATAAATTTTGATTTCGCTGCAGTATACCGGATGGACTCTTCTCTTCTTATGTGGTTCCTCTTTAAAGACGACCAAATTTTTAGTGCGTTCACGCAGATCTTCCGTCCCTCGTCACCTAACGAGAACTAACAATGCTCACCGCCCGTGTCCGCTCTAACTCCGCGCAAAATTCTAGAGAACAATTTTCATTAATTCAGGCATAGGCCCAAGAACAGATTCCGGTTGTCCAGCCTCGATTCTATCATCGCTATTAGAAATTTCTTACTCCCCTGTCTCTGATTTGTCCCCAGATTTCTTCCATAATCTCTTTCCGTTCTCCCCCTGTTTCGCATCCGATTCAGGAATTTCCCGTCTCATACTATCCCCTTAATTCCTCCTGTTCAACCTTACTCTTCCGCTCTTCTTCCATAACGCCCATCAGTTGTTGGAATACATATTTTACTTTATTCCTTCCACTAACCGAGTGATAGTCATTTGCTTATTTCCCATATCATCCCTCATTCCCATCGATCCTCTTTCTTTCCAATCATGAGCTTACACAACTTTAATTTTCTCCTCCTCCTTCCAAACTTTCCATACTCAAAGTAACGTCCATATCACGCACAACGCTCTTTCCACACACACACACACACACACACACACACACACACACACACACACGCGCGCGCGCGCGCGCGCGTGAAGAAGAGCGGAAGAGTAAGGTTGAACAGGAGGAATTAAGGGGATAGTATGAGACGGGAAATTCCTGAATCGGATGCGAAACAGGGGGAGAACGGAAAGAGATTATGGAAGAAATCTGGGGACAAATCAGAGACAGGGGAGTAAGAAATTTCTAATAGCGATGATAGAATCG
>NW_017259318.1:87359-108224 GCF_001594045.1 Atta colombica
GTTTTGCACATAAATGACCATATACATCAGAATAAAGAATCGAAGACTTGTATTTTTACACTTAAGAAAAATATATTAAATATTTCTTTTTATTAAATATTTCTTTTATTACTTTTATTATATTAAATCCTTGTTTGTTAATTTGAAAAACTCTCCTTTATTGTAAGCTCTCCCGCGGTTGCACTTCGCCCTCTCCCTGGTCACTTAAGTTTCATAACCGAAAACCAGGACGCACATCTGGCGTTAAAGTGTGCCCTCTCGGCACATTGACAGTTTGGATCTTTTAAATTTAAAAGATACGTCCGATTCGTATATCCGTTTAGGAACATGAGTTGAGGTTTCCATTTCATCCTCCGTTAGACTCCCGATTCGTTAGGACCCACAGGAAGAAGCAAAGTGACTTCCGATTTGCGTCGGTCCTTCCCTACGGCTCCTTGTGGTCTGGAGCCTGGACACGACTAAATCGGTCTAATTCGGTTTCCGTTGCGTTTATCCTCTCAGCTCCATACATGCGGAGCTTGGATATAACACATATAATAATGTAGACGTTTCGGTCAAGATTTGACCATCATTAGTACATATCAAGATGTTAAAGAAAGAAAAACATAGAAAAACATAGAATTAAAACAGTAATCGCTAGTCAAAAAAGATAGTAAAACAACTTTCCAATCGCTTATGGTACGAGTTAACAAAATAAATTGAGATTAACAAATTGAAATTAACAAATTAAATTAACAATATTAAATCGCTTGAAATGAATTTTCGGTCACGTCTAGAATTCCTTATTACAAGAAGTAAAGTGTGAAACATACTTCTTGTGAAACATACGGAATTTCTAGATTCACGTATTTTATAACGCAAATCCTCGCAAATATAATTCGGAATAATTAAAAATAATACAAATTAAAAGACAGACATTGGAATAACTGGTGAGAATTATGCTAGCAAAAATGTGGGTTCTTAGCGCCTTTTTCTATTTTTTCTTAAAAGAGTAAGTTTTGTACTGCTATTAGGTGTAGTAAAAAGAAATCCATTATTTTGCATGAAATTGAAAAATAATGGATTTCTTTCTCTATTACACCTAATATAAAGTTCTATCGCAAAATTGTTTGATAAATTGCTTGATAAATTGGTCATAATTTGTTATTGCGGTTATTGTTTGATAAACACCGTTTGATAAAGCTTAGAATGCAATTTTTGACTCACACACAAGGTAATTATACATACACATAAATATTAGGTATGGGAAAAAGTTTGTGGCGTTTTTCCCGTTAGATGGCATTAAAGAAACGCCACGAACTTTTTCCCACACATAATATGTTAATTAAGGAACAAATTATAATTTGTATGGATATATTCGTAATTCATTTCTAGTAATGTACAACATATTTATGACATTAATTTCATTATTTCAATAGAAAGATACACATAAGGCAATACATTTTATATATGACAACCAACATAAGTATAGATATATCAAGTTAATCATTAAGACCATCATTTACAACACCTGACTACTCTGAATTATTAAATTTATGAATCAAGAAAGTAATTCATATTTAGTTATTTTATTATGTTAGGATTTATTGGATTTCATATTTATGGTTTAACGGATTAATTTAAAGATTATAATAAGATAACATTGATCGTTGGTTTCGAAATGTCTGTTTATATTGTTTATATAGTTTATTATTATATAGTTTATTATGTCGGATACTTAGGGGAAGCCCGGGCAGCGCGGACGTTAAGATTGAGAAGAAAAAAATGACACAATTAAAATTGAGGTCAGAAACCATTTTTATTCTCATAAATCTCTTAAAGGACTTAATTTTGAAATAAAATTCAAAAAATTAAAAAACTTGAATATTAATATGTTATTTTAATTAAAATATAAAAAAGAGAAACCATCCGTTTTGCCCGACACCTCTGGGGAAAGTGAATGGATCACTCGAGCAATGCAAATGAAATTTAAAAAATTAGAATCAATCTTGGCAATCGTCACAAAAGTAGTTATCGAATTCTCTATATGTAGTGCCTTTATGGGCTCATTTGGTACAATGACTACACTGGATCAGTCATAAACAAATCATCATACTGACCAAAAAATAAACAAAAATGAGATGTAAACACGTGTCTTTCATACACTCAAAAGGTCGTTTGTTCTTTCGTATTCCCAGTATTGTAATCATGTCACCGAAAGTAAAGAGGATCATTTGCTTTGCCCCGCTTTGCCCAAAGGATCTACCTGGCGCGAATTTGGAAAGGTTAGAATAAGTTGAAGCACCAAGTGAAAAATTTTAACCTTGAATACACGTTTAAAGACGCAGAATTTTTATAAAAAAATCATTCACACTAATTAAAGAACAATTATATATAATAATTACGTATCTAAGGAAAAATCGCAAGGAAACACTCAATTTTCTATATGTCTCTATTAAACACAAACGCAATCATATGTCGTTTCGTATTTTCATAACGTCGCTGGCCATCCAAATGCTAGAGATTCATAGCGCAATTTCAGATAGATAAGCGAAAATATAAAATATTCGCTTTATTCAGGGCATCTATTTTGTCCGGGCTTCCCCTATATATATATATATATTTTTTATATATATTCTTATGTTAAGAACTGCTTTAACTTAAGGAATTAGTGTCCGTTTCTGAATTATTTAAGTACTTTTCAGAGATTGGACAAGCTTGCGTGATTTAGCCAAATAAGTCCGAATTTTATATTTTAAACAACGAGAATCACTTGTTTTAATTATTTTGAAATTGAGATAATTAATTTGGCAATCAATTTTAATTAATCTATAATTTAAAATAGGTTTATCCTTATTTCAAGCAGCTTTATTACTTTTGTTATTAATAAAATTATTTTGGAAATATCTGAATGGATTTCTATTGAATTTTGAATTGATGAAATTTTTGATAAAGCGGGAAAAGATCAATGTTTAAAAATAAATTTTGTTTGATTAGAAATTTGATCATTTTAATTTGGACACGCCGTCTTGCCTTTTAGGCATTCAAAACTGATTAAATTAATTATTTCCACAAACCAATACTTCTTGAAAAGATGTTTAAACTATCGCCGCACTCCTCAGCGATAGTTAATTATCAAATCTGTTGCTACTCTCTTTGTTAGCGACTGGTTTTTTAAATCAATAAATTCGATTTAAGATTAATCTTTAATTTGAAAATAGCTAATAAGAATCAAAAGATCAAATCAACCAATCAAAAATCTAAATTAATTCCTTTAATGAGTTGATTTCCACAATCTCATATTTTTTTTTATCAGGGACGCAAAATTGATCCGAAGCAGTGAATTTCTCACAACTAATTAGATTGTTCCTTCCGGTTAAAAAGATCTACCATTAATTCACTCCTTTTATAATTTAATGATAACAATCCTCCGCGCGGATTTCTTATCACTTCTTACTTAGGAATGCTATGTAAAAAGAAGGTGAGGGAAAATTCTTATCACACGAAATCAAATCTAAAATCAATATTATGGTGTTTGCTCGTGACGGCACCATCGTTATCTTCCGACATCAGTTGCTATTAAGCTTGATTATCATTTGAGTGATTACCATTTTGTATTGCTTTTTTAAATTTCAAATCTAGTTATAAATTGTTAATGTTAAATAAATATAGAGTCATAAATTGCTAATTTTATGTTATTAATTTGGAAAAGATTTACTTGGAAAAGATTTACTATCGTCACGTAACTTATATGTACTTATATGTAAATATATTTCGTTGGCTCCTAGCCCATCTTTACTTTAAAATTTTATTCTTATTGAGCCATATTATCATTAATTTATGTTTATTTCATATATATTAATTTGATATAAAACTTTTTGGCATTACAATCTATGCAGGTATATTTCTCAGTGTTTTATATTAAAAAAAAGTTTAAAAATATTTCAAACTATAGAAATCAAAATTTTAAGCGGTCTAGCTGGATCTTGTATGATTCTTATGTGAATTTATATATACTATGTCCCTAGAAACGCGCGCCGAAATGATTTTTTTTGGTTTTGAAACACTAATTCTACTAGATTACCGAAATAATATCACAAGTTAAATTGAAAAAAATTTTTAGCAATTTAACAAATTTTTGCTACTTATTCGCATCTTCGAAACGATCTTAATAATATTGAACGACATATTAAAATCTGTAAATTAATATATAATAATTAATTCTTATTATGAAAAATATTACCTCAAGGAAGTCAAATCTGATTCTCTTTTATTCCGTGCGAGCGTCCTAAGCTTTTAAATTATCAGCCTTAGTAATATTCTTTCCTCAATTGGAAGAATATGAAGGAACAACGTCTCTTTAAACGACGTAAATAAACAATATAATTTATATATGTGACAAATTATAGAAATTAAAGCCTTAAACGGTCTAGATACTCCCGGCTGAGGAATATTTTTCGCTAAAATAAGAATTAATGTAAACCCGTGCATTATCTAGATGAAAGAGCACTTTCTTCTTCGCCAAATGGGAATGTTTTTTTCTTTAAAATGTTGTTGAAACAGTCCAATAAGGCTGCATAGTAATCGCCATTGATTATTTGCTTCGACGGAAGGTAATCGATATAAATTATACTGCGTGCATCCCAAAAAATTATGGCCATCTTTCCGGCTGACTTTACGGTTTTCACCTTTTTCGGAGCTGGTGAAGTTTTGACTATTTCTTCGTCTCAGGTGTGAAGTAATGAATCCATGTTTCGTCCACAGTAATAAATCGACGCAGAAATTTATCTGAAGTATGTTGAAATTACATCTCCAAATATTGTTTTGAAATCGTCACACGGTTGCGCTTATGATCCACAGTGAAAAAACGCGGCACCCATCTTGCCGATAGCTTTTTCCCAATTGTTCGTGAAAAATTGAAATCACTGTGCCATGTGATATGCCTGTAGCCTCAACAAGCTCGCGACTTTCACTCGTCGATCAGTCAAAACAATATCGTGGACTTTATTAATGATTTTTGGCAGCCTCAATTGAACGTCCCGAACGAGGTGCATCACAAGTGGATGTACCACATTTAAATTCATTCACCCAATTGTATACAGTCGCAAACACTAGTGCAGATGTGAACATTATCCAACTCGGCTTTAATTTCTTTCGGCATGAAACCTTTCATACGTAGATGTTTGATCACTGCACGAAACTTGTTTTTTTGCAAAAAATACAAAAGTTGTTCGCTTTAATCATCTATAGAAATGAAACCACGCGATGAATTCCGCTCAAAAATTTAATCAGTTGAAAAATGCTACTTGTCAAAATGTGACATGACACTGCGAGTGTCCTCTGATAGATTTTCTAAGATGTTATTGATTTGCCCTCGTATATTGTCTAAAAACATTAATTTCAATCAAAGTTACCTATCAAAATTTCAAAGTTTTTCAGATCTATGATGTGTGTTTCAGAATTTTTCGGAAAGTGTATGTTCTATTATAGAATAAATGTAGAATTCAAAATAAATAAAAATTTAAATAGTTTTCTTATTTTAAAAATAAAATTTCTTATAGATTAGTCTCACATTGGCTGCATTTCAAAAAACTTAAACTATTAAGATCGAATTAAATCATTTAACAAATTGTTATTCTATATTAAATTGTAATTAGCAATCGCTTTCATTAACATTTGCTTGGCGGATATTTCGTATGTTTCGGAGTATTCGACAACGACACCATCTCCAAAGTCGTATAGTTTCCAATATGAAGCAGGACGATATCCAGAACATATCGATCGTGTTTAACAGGAAACCGGTGACAAACATGGAATTATTCACAGTAATGTAATAAAAATTACTTTTATTATTTGTCTTTGAAATGTAAAAGATATGAATATACAATATTATACATCGCTCTAAACTTTGCTATTTAATATTAAAACATAAATTACAAACAATTCTTTAACGCTTGTATAATTTTCAAACAAATTAATAAATTAATAAATAGTACTTAGGTACTTATCAACAATTAAATGAACTATAATTAGACAAAGCAAAATTTATTATTTTACAATATACTATAATTTTCCACCGATACGTTTCAATTATACTTAGTCCTCATCAGTCGCAGAAATATAATTACCCCATATAATAAAAATTAAATTAACATATTTAAAGGATCATCTCAACTTCGATTTTCAATAGTCAATATAAACGCAACCATATTATATTTAGTCAATTTGTCGAACAATAAAACATAGTAATAATGAGTCATACCAGATATGTAAATATGAAACCGGAATTTTTTAATAGAAAATACACGTTTATTGCATGAAAATGATAAAAAATATTTTATTCGAAGTATTGCCCATTGGTAGCTATACATTTTTTCCATCTGTTTGACAATTTGTGGATGCCACGCCAAAAAATTGTTGCTCTTTTGAGTCATCTAGCCATTTTCGTACATCTTCGTAAGAAGTGAAGCGCTGCTGAGCAAGTGCGTGTCCCATTGCTGCAAATAAGTGGTAATCGGACGGAGCCAAGTCTGGTGAGTAAGCCGCATGCAAAAGTATTTCCCAACCAAATGCCTCAATCGTTTCCTTGATCAGGTTTGCTGTGTGATGATGGTGCATTATGATGAAGCAAAATCACTTTGTGTTGCCTTTTTTGATATTCCGGTCGTTTTTCACACAAAGCTTGATTCAAATTGATGATTTATTGTCGGTAGCGTTCAGAATTAACGGTTTCGCCAGGTTTTAGCAGCTCATAATAAATCACACCTTTCTGATCTCACCAAACACAGAGCATTGTCTTCCATAGCGATTTGTTGTTGAATTTGAACGTCATCCTCATCCAACAATGCTTGCAATTCACTGTCTTCAAACTTTTTCGGTGGTTTTCCACGTTCTTCGTTTCTCACGTCGCCAAAATCGCCACTTTTGAATTTTTTAAACACTCAAAGCACTGTGATTTATCAAGAGCTCACCGTAAGCTTCGACAAGCATTCGATGCGATTCTGCAGCAGTTTTCTTCAAATGGTAACAGAAAATCAATGCCAGGCACAAAATTCGACATGTTTAATGCTATTACAAACTATACTGTTGTATGAAACTTGTATTGTTGTAAGTTGAAAATCTTTGTCAGATGTCAGAACAAGAAAATGGCATCGATGGCGCCGTCTGACTATATTGACAGCTATGGCCATCTATTGGTAATTCCGGTTTCATATTTACATATCTGGTAATCCACCAATTCGTCGATTAATAGCGAGAAAGGGCAATCAGTGTGAGTAAAAGAAAGTTTCCAATAAAATTACAGATGTAGATTGATGTCAAATTATATAAAATAGTTGTCTTTAATCCCGAGCAGAAATTGAACCTCATGACTAGCTAGTCAGAGAGAAAAGTTGTGTCTTAGATAACTGCTGTCTAGTATTTCTGACTAGTTACTAGCTAGTTATGTACTCATTTCTCCTAATAGCTGTACAAGAAAAATTTACTAGTGGCTAGATATAAAATATGTTACACAGTCATGGCATGGAAAATCATAGCTAGCTATTAGCTAGTAATGTAAGGCTCACTTCTTCCAGTAACTGTACAAGAAAAATTAGCTAATAGCTAGACATAAAATGTTACACAGTCATGGAAAATCATAGTTAGATAGTAATGTTCTCCTAGCAGCTGTATAAGAAAAATTATCTAGTAGCTGTCTATCCTACACTACTGCTTAGTAATTATAACGTTACATTTATATCTTATTTACTGGGCAGCCATTAGTAAAATTTCTTGACATGAAAAAATCTGTTTAGTGACTGCCTAGTAATTACGATGTTACACTTACATCACTAGACAGATTTATTGATATTACGAAATATTAGCTAATGACGAGTTAGAAATCTTATCTAGTTAATGCTGTCTAGTGGCTAGATGGTAAATTAGATCGGCTAGATTCATTTCTGCTCAAAATACTTTGGTAGATAAAATATTCATGAGGCAAATACACATAATATATTTTAATGAATTAGCTGTCTATTGCGATTGCAAACTAAAAAATCAAGATCTTGTATCATGTAAATAAGGATTTGACTCTAAATTTTTTACTTTGCAATCGCAATAGCTAACAATTGCTAATTCATTAAAATATATTATGTAAATTAAAATATATTATGTATATTTGCCTTATGAATATTTTATATCCAATAGTATTAAGGACAATCATTTTATATAATTTGACATCAATCTACATCTGTAATTTTACTGGAAATTTTCTTTTACTCACACTGATTGCCCTTTTTCGCTGTTAACCGACGAATTGATTGGACGATTGATTGGACGAATTGATATGACTCATTATTATTATGTTTTATTATTCGACAAATTGATTAAATATAATATGGTTGTGTTTATACTGACTATTGAAAATCGAAATTGAGATGATTCTTTAAATATGTTAATTTAATTTTTATTATATATATATATATATATATATATTTGTCACACATCTAATTATAGTTCATTTAATTATTGACCTGAGTACTATTTATTAATTTATTAATTTATTTGCTATTTAACATTAATTATCTATTATCTATTATGGGATATAATTATTTACTAATACATTCTACTTGCATACCAATGTACTCATTATATTTCATCGATTGCGAACTCTGCATTAAGTTAAAGCATAAAATAGAAATTAATCAAACAATTTTACACATGCACATCGTGTATCGGTTCATATTGACTTTATTATACTTGATAAAACAAAAAATATTTGTCCAATTTAAATGTACTTAACAACTTAAATTGTATGAGTATAAAATAAGATTCATTGAATCATTCTCGGGTTTTAATTTTTCCTTCTTTTCAATTATAAAAAATAAACTACATGATCATATTTAAAGAATTAATTCTAATTTGACCACTTTAACGTTAAATAATGTGTAACAATAATGTGTAATATTTCATAATGCAGTAATTAAAAAAAATAATGCTATTCTGTTAGTCGTGACATCTTAACGATCTACATATGTATACATATTTTAGGAAGATATTCGTACATCGAGCCAAAGCACAAAGTACGAACGGTGGAGTATGCAGCCGATAAAAATGGATTTCATCCTGCCTTAATCAATTTTGAGGATGCTTTTATTCAACCTGCCGATTCAGAAGCCGTAAGATTGGCCAAGAAAAAACATTTTCATCTTTATCACAGGATTGCAGAAGCAAACACTCATAACATCTCAATCAATTTGCCGCGAGTAATTGTCTTATATATTTATTGATATAGAACAGTAAAATTGAAGATTTAATTTTAAACTCAAGCTAATTTTAAAATCAAAAATCTCAATTAACAGAAATTTAAATAAGTTAAATCTTCTGTTAAAAAGATATTGCGGCCGTTTGTCTTTCAATGCTCCGCTCAAACGCATCAATTGCGTTCGATACCGATCGCCTGTGATTATTTCAGTCGGTTTTAACAGTTCATAATACACTATGCCGAGCTGGTCCCACCAAATACAGAGCATGACCTTGGACGTCAACATCACCGTTCTTGAAGCGTTGAAACCACTCACGACACGTTCTTTCACTAATAGCGGCCTCACCATAAGTATTTGAGAGCATTCGATGAGCCGCAGATTTCTTCTAATAGTGGCGCCACGTATTGAAAAATTCCGGGACTTTTCAACCCATATATTAGATGTACAACTTTGCTTCCGCCGTTTTCCTATAGATGGCTTTAGCGGTAAGTGGTGGTCGAAATAAATAGATCATGGACTTCATACAATATAATAAACTTGGGCATCTGTCAACATACCCCATAGAAACATTAGTCAATTTGTGTCTACATCATAAAGTTATTCTCGATTGAAAATGTCAGTTTATGAGCCAAATTCTCGTCATTTGCGAGAGGTTTTAATTTTTTGCTTCAATATGAAGAAATCTGCGGCTGAGGCTCATCGAATGCTCTAAAATACTTATGGTGAGGCCGCTATTAGTGAAAGAATGTGTCGTGAGTGGTTTCAACGCTTCAAGAACGGTGATTTTGACGTTCAAGGTCATGCTCTGTATTTGGTGGGACTCGGCGTAGTGTATTATGAACTGTTAAAACCGACTGAAACAATCACAGGCGATCGGTATCGAACGCAATTGATGCGTTTGAGCCGAGCATTGAAAGACAAACGGCCGCAATACAACGAGAGACACGATAAAGTGATTTTGCAGCATGATAATGCTCGATCCCATGTTGCGAAAGTGGTCAAGACAAACGTTGAAATGGAAAGTCCTACCCCACCCGTATTCTCCAGACGTTGCTCCCTCTGACTACTACTTGTTTCGATCAATGGCACACGGCCTGGCCGGTTCCGGTCTTATGAAGAAGTAAAAAATTGGATCGATTCGTGGATAGCCTCAAAAGGTGACCAGTTTTTTCGACGCGGGATTCGTACGCTACCCGAAAGATGGGAGAAAGTAAATGGCCAGCGATAGACAATACTTTGAATCATAAATGTATAATCAGTTTTTTACAATAAAGCCTCGAATTTCAGAAAAAAAACGGCGGAAACAAAGTTGTACACCTAATAGTATGTATTTTATCTAACAGTACAATAAAATGTATTAAGTATACTAGAATGGACGCTTTCTGATAGATTGAAATCTCTTATTCTTCTTATTGCCTATACTTTTCATTGTGTTTCCGGTTTAAGTTCTACCGCTCATTGAGCGATATAATCTTACGGCCCAAATAAGGCATTAGAGAAATAATAAAGAACTACTGACAAGACAGAAATTGAATATTTTTGGTTTATTTATATCTATATAATTTGAGAATTGTTTGAGGATATTTAGGAAAAGTATTTAAACATTTGAGTAATAGAATTTTTTCTTGTTTTTAATTAATTTTATTATGCGTCAAGTTAGCAGACATTGATTATTTAATGTGTTTCATGAATGGAATCGATTAGAAATTATTTGGGAAAGATGTTATTATTTTGGTAAAACTACAGAAAAGAGGAGTAATCACCAACGACTTTGACATATGTTGTCAAGATCATGATTCTGAATAACCTTCAATAAGTTTTAGCCATTGCTCGTTATTAATTAAAAAGTTATTTAAAAAAGTTTGAAAAATCATTTGAATTTGTATTAAATTTATGATATATGAGTCAGAATTAATGAGTAATATTTATTTGCAAATTTAACGATTTCTCGCCAATTATCTTTCGCCGTTAGTTAGTTATCGCCGGCGCCTAAACACGTTCGGCGCCATATTGGGCAACTTCAACGTAGCCACAGATTGATGATCCTGACGTAATCACGTTCCATTTAATCTAACGCGCACGTCCTAACAAATCGCAGACATGGCTAGTGGCTCAGGCGATTCTCCCTCGAGCAATCAGGGTAGCAGTGCATCGTCGTGTATAGTTGAAGTGCCTGCACTTTCGCGAGTCGAAATCAGATCCACGCCGTTTTGAAAATCGAAGCCAGACTTATGGTACAAATGGAAACTCAATTCCTCACCGCAGGTATAACTGATGAGACGAAATACAATTATATGATATAGTGCCTTGATGATTTCTTTGACCAAATTTAGCGATATCGTCCGCGATAGATACGCCGTGCTCAAAGACAGGTTAGTTAAGAACAGATAGCGTCAAAAAGAAACTACGTAAGTTATTAAATGAGATTGCTCTAGGTGACCGCCGTCCGTCACAATTGTTCCGTCGAATGAAAGATCTCGCGCAAAAGGCGTGTCAGAAGAAGTGCTTAAATCTTTATGGCTACAGGCTATATTAACAACTATCAAGCGAATTCGAAGAGTTATCGCAACTAGCAGACCGAATAACAGACATGTTGGCTACCCGCTGGCGTTAACAGGTACATCGATAAAAGTCAATTCAGCAGATTCGCAAATATTTACGCTTCTAGATCAGATGGAGAAATTAGAAACTTATTTATCGCGTGGCAAGTCACAGGCCTCGCGAAATTCTCGTCGCAGAAATCGTTTCAACTGTTCAAAATCACAATCGGAGAGCAAGCCTGGTATCATCGATATTTGGCGGAAAAGCTACCAAGTGTACCCTGCAGCTGGAAGCCAGCGAAACAGGAAAACTAGAGGCTGAACTCGCCGGCGGCAGATAATTTGACCATGGCAACTACCGTCTCATAGTTAGAGACCATGTCATCAGTATCAAATATTTACCATATTATCGTAAATGAATTATATAAATATGAATTAGCAAACTTTATAATTTTTTTACTATGTACTTCACCTCGTATTTTTTTTTACTAGGATCGATTTTCACAAATTCTTCATCCTTTTCACTTAATATTTTAATTAATATTTTAATTAATATTTTAATAAAATTCATTTTCAGTAATATATTGGGAGTATAAATAAGTTTCCGCCGTTTTTAATAAAAAATTAAGCATTTATTGTGAAAGAACGGTACATAATGTTTTATTCAAAATAATAGCCATCGCTAGCCACTACTTTTTCCCATCTTTCTGGTAGCATGTGGATATCGCGTCGGAAGAATGCTTCATCTATCCAATCATCGATACAATTTTTGGTATCTTCATATGATGTGAAGTGCTGCTCAGACAGGCTATGCATCATCGATCGGAACAAGTGGTAGTCGGAAGGAGCAATGTCTGGAGAATATGGTGGGGTAGAACTTCCCATTTGAGTGTTTCTAAGTAGGTTTTGACCGGCGCCGCAACATGTGGTCGAGCATTATCATGCAAGAGAATAATTTTGTCATGTCTGGAGTAGTAGTGAGCGCATTTTTCCTTGAGTGCTCGGCTCAATCTCATCAATTGTGTTCGGTAGAGAGCCCTAGTAATGGTCTCGTTCGGTTTGAGCAACTCATAATACACGACACCAAGCTGATACTATCAATACACAACTTGAATTTTTTTTCAATATTCGACTTGGCTGTCGATGTTGAAGCATCACCATATGCTTGGCCAGGTCCTCATGATTTCTTCTTCTTTGGATAGTGGATCCATTTTTCCTCATCAGTGACTATGATGCAAAAATCCTTTCGTTTATGCCTGGCAAGCAGCATTTCGCATGTGAAAAATCGGTGTTCAACGTTTCTCGGCTTCAGTTCATATGGAACTCAATTCCCTTGCTTTTAAATCATTCCCAATGATTTCAAACGATATGAAATTGTTTGTTGAGTCACTTCTAATGTAGGTGCAAGTTCTTTTTGTGTTTGACACAAATCTTCATCCAATAATGCTTCCAATTCCGCGTCTTCGTACACTTTCGGCCTTCCGCTATGTTCTTTGTCTTCGACGTCAAATTCCCCGTTCTTAAACTTTTGAAACCACTCACGACAACTTCTCTCACTTAAGGCAGCATCACCATATGCTTCTACAAGCAATCTATGAGCCTCAACTGCAGATTTCTTCAAATTAAAGAAGTAAATCAAAAGTTCCCGCAAATGACGCTTATTCGGCTCAAAACTCGACATTTTCGTACAAAAAAAAATATATGATGCTGATACAAAATCGCTAATACTTCAAGGTTATGGTGCCGGATGTCCAATCTTACAATATGTCGTTTTACATCAAACAATTTTAACTATAGTTTATTAGTGGCACCATCTTTTGCAAACGGCGGAAACTTATTTGTACTCCCAATACAACCAGCTATTAGCTGGCGATATTACGAATAGCAAGATATTCAATCTATGAAGGTAAGGGCGAAATTACAAATAGATACCATAACCTTGCACCATAACCTTGAAATATTAGCGATTTTGTATCAGCATCATATATTTTTTTTTGTACGAAAATGTCGAGTTTTGAGCCGAATAAGCGTCATTTGCGGGAACTTTTGATTTACTTCTTTAATTTGAAGAAATCTGCAGTTTGTCGTTCATTTACACAGAGATGTATACCATCTGTGCAACTATCTCAGAGATCCTGCTTAGAATGCTCTGCTCGCAGTGCTGCCGCTACTGCGTAAAACGAACGATAAAGGGTGAGTTCGCGGAGACATTATTCGCGCTATGGATGCAAACGCTATCAATACTGTTCATGGAGTCAATAGCGCGATAGCATTAGCAAGCTCCATGAACGATCTTAGCGTAGCGTTGGTAGCGTTTAACCAGAGAAATATATAATGTATATTCGTCAAGATTAAGTTAATGTAGGAGATTCTATTTTCAATCACCAACTAAACTTTTCTCTATAATTAAAATTTTTAAGGCTTTATAAGTATTTGTAACGCAAATTTTTAATTTTCTCGTAGTGAATAATAGAACGCAATCTCAATTGCAATCTCTATGATAGCTTGCCGCTAGATCGAAGTGAACAATTTAAACTAGATGTAAACTAATAAAAATTAAATTACACTCAGTAAATTAATCAGATAAAAAGAAGAACTTGAGTATTCATGGTCGATTTCAGAAGAAGAAACATATCTATATCTAATAAGAACCTTAAGCATCTGCAGCGAAATATCCTGTCACGTTATACCGCAATAGTAACTTTTTTCCGTACACGGGAATTAAGAATTGCCAGTAAGATATCTCTGACTTTCACATTTATAATAAAATTAAATACACAAGTTTTGTTTCTTTGAAAAGTTAAAGATAATACACAAGCAAGAATTACGTTCACTCTAGCCTAGTGACAAGCTATCAGCAGATTAAAATTGAGATTACATTCATTATATATAAAATTTGAAATTCACACATTATTTATGTACGAACGTTCGTTTACTCTACGAAATTCTAAGGCCTGATATCCACGATCCATTCAGCATATAATTTTTACGGAAATTCGGTAAGTTGATTGGCTACACATTTCTCGATCTAAGAACTCGAACCGAGTTCTAGCATCGTGGACATTAGTCCTAAGAGAGAAAAGTTTGGTGCCATTCGAGAACAGAATCCCTCGAACATTAATCTAACTTTGACGAATGTTAAACGCTATCAACGCTACGCTAAGATCGTTCACGGATTTGTAAACCAATACACTATCTCAGAAGGAATAGTGTTGACAGCGCGCAGTTGTGATACGCTACCATTAGTGACATCATGATCGTGTTTGTTAGCGCTATCTGCAGCTCCGCGAACAGTTTGTAGCGCTAAATAGTGCGAATAGCATCTTTCTGAACGCACTCAAACTGCATTGCAGTCTTGTCCTTGCCTTCATAAATTTGATCTCTTGCTGTTCGTAATATCACCTAATAACTGATATATTACTGAAAATGAGTTTCATTAAAATATTAAGTGAAAAGGATGAAGAACTTGTGAGAATCGATTCTAATAGAATAAAAATAATAGTAAATAAGAGCAAAATGAAATATATAGTAGAAGAGTTGTAAAATTCATTTTATAATCAGATTAACCTAAAAATTCATATTTTTTGAATTTTAATTATTCGTAAAGCCTCAATGGATTTTCGACTAATTACGACCCATTCTTTTTACTTACACTGTGAACAGTTCTCAGCTTCGTCCGGGTTTCTATTAGAAGATACGGTATCGAGCAGCTATTCATGCAGAGGTTTTAGTAAATTTAGACGTGTGACTAGCAGATGAGAAAGCAATGAATGCGCTAGCCTTTTTTGTAAACGAATGTATCCATATAGAATGGATTGATGGCAGTGATGGGGATAGAAAGACAAGTAGAGTGAAAGACAAATAAATGAATAAAAGACAGAATAATGGATGAACTTATTTCTATAATATGTTTACTAAAGCCTGATTGATTGGTAGATCAACAGCAACCAATCTGGTTTTAGTAAACAGAAAAAGAATCATTTATCCATTTCAGAGCTTATACTAGAAGGGGAATGGCCTTTCAAGCAATAAATGGAAAGTGTGAGCAAGACCAAGAGACACAAGATGTTATTACGTAATGATGTAATAGAAATTGAGGTTTCTCCCTTTTTAGGTCAATGCATTTAAGCAATTTACTCAGGGATTGGAGATCAGGTTGTGTGATGATTGAAAATGATCACAAGAAAGAACAATTTGTAAGAGAAGTTTAGATTCCGACCTCGCAAGGATTACGAAGATTTGGGAGCTTACACGGACCGACTTTAAATGAAATTAAAATTAATCCAATTAGTTAATACTATCATTTATTAAATTTTTTAAAAGAAAGAAATAATTATATGTGTGTGTGTGTGTGTGTGTGTATTATCGGAAGAAAACGTGAGATAACTTATATGAGGGGAGTGCGAATAGTTCCTACTTGCGAAGGCGTCGGGCGACTCTATATTCCGAGATTATTATATTTTTCTATTGATTGATTGACTACCTTTTGCAGCTCTATATTCTGGCAAGGAGTGTAGAGGTATCTTCCCAGGATCAATCAACACTCTCCAAGATTTGGTAAGGGTCTATACTTATTTTCTTAAGATAAGTCAGTAAGGCTTAGCCTTACTGAGCGTAAGCCCTACTCTCGACACTACAAATCTAGGTTTCATGTTAAGAATAAAAATTCAATTTTCTTAATTAACATCCTTATGCGAGATGAAATAATGATATATTCTAAATTTTAAATTGATTTTAATTTTATGGGGAAAAAGGAAAAAAAGAAAAAGAAAGAAAGAAAAAAATAAAGCTATTCATCTTCGCATTCGGGAAGGTCTTAATATATAATATTACTTAATATATGATACTCCTTAATTATTAAGCATATATGCTGTTGTTTAATTATTATTAGTGTACAACTTCGCCTCCGCCGTTTTCTTACAGATGACTTTAGCAGTAAGTGGTGGTCGAAATAAATAGATCATAGACATCATACAATAAACTTGGGCATCTGTCAACATAACCCCATAGAAACATTAGTCGATTTGTGTCTACATCATAAAGTTATTCTCGATTGAAAATGTCAGTTTACGAACCAAATTCTCGTCATTTGCGGGAGGTTTCAATTTTTTGCTTCAATATGAAGAAATCTGCGGCTCATCGAATGCTCTCAAATACTATGGTGAGGCCGCTATTAGTGAAAGAACGTGTCGTGAGTGGTTTCAACGCTTCAAAAACGGTGATTTTGACGTCCAAGGTCATGCTCTGTATTTGGTGGGACCAGCTTGACGTAGTGTATTATGAACTGTTAAAACCGACTGAAACAATCACAGGCGATCGGTATCGAACGCAATTGATGCGTTTGAGCCGAGCCGCAATACAACGAGAGACACGATAAAGTGATTTTGCAGCATGACAATGACCCCATGTTGCGAAAGTGGTCAAGACAAACGTTGAAATGGGAAGTCCTACCCCACCCGCCGTATTCTCTAGACGTTGCTCCCTCTGACTACTACTTGTTTCGATCAATGGCACACGGCCTGGCCGGTTCCGGTCTTATGAAGAAGTAAAAAATTGGATCGATTCGTGGATAGCCTCAAAAGATGACCAGTTTTTTCGACACGGGATTCGTACGCTATCCGAAAGATGGGAGAAAGTAGTGACCAGCGATGGACAATACTTTGAATCATAAATGTATAACCAGTTTTTTACAATAAAGCCTCGAATTTCGGAAAAAAACGGCAGAAGCAAAGTTGTACACCTAATATTTTAGAAAAAGGGCCTTCAAAAGAAAAGGAAAGATCATAGAATAGATATTCTTTATCTATGTGACGTAGGGTCACATAGATAGGGTATATTAGGTGTACAACTTTGTTTCCACCGTTTTTTTTCCGAAATTCGAAGCTTTATTGTAAAAAATTGGTTATACATTTATGATTCAAAGTATTGTCCATCGCTGGCCACTACTTTCTTCCATCTTTCGGATAGCGTACGAATCCCGTGTCGAAAAAACTGGTCATCTTTTGAGGCTATCCACGAATCCAATTTTTTACTTCTTCATAAGATCGGAAGTGCTAGTCAGCCAGGCCGTGTGCCATTGATCGAAACAAGTGATAGTCAGAGGGAGCATACGTCTGGAGAATACGGCGGGTGGGGTAGGACTTCCCATTTCAACGTTTCCAAGTATATCTTAACCACTTTCGCAACATGAGGTCGAGCATTGTCATGCTGCAAAATCACTTTATCGTGTCTCTCGTTGTATTGCGGCCGTTTGTCTTTCAATGCTCGGCTCAAACGCATCAATTGCGTTCGCTACCGATCGCCTGTGATCGTTTCAGTCGGTTTTAACAGTTTATAATACACTACGTCAAGCTGGTCCCACCAAATACAAAGCATGACCTTGGACGTCAAAATCACCGTTCTTGAAGCGTTGAAACCACTCACGACACGTTCTTTCATTAATAGCGGCCTCACCATAGTATTTGAGAGCATTCGATGAGCCTCAGCCGCAGATTTCTTCATATTGCAAAAAATTAAAACCTCCCGCAAATGACGAGAATTTGGCTCGTAAACTGACATTTTCAATCGAGAATAACTTTATGATGCAGACACAAATCGACTAATGTTTCTATGGGGTTATGTTGACAGATGCCCAAGTTTATTGTATGACGTCTATGATCTATTTATTTCGACCACCACTTACCGCTAAAGCCATCTATAGGAAAACGGCGGAAGCAAAGTTGTACACTTAATACAAACGTGAGTTATTTATGATTTGAATGTTAAATAAAGGAATTAAATATCCTATAAAAGGGAGAAGAATTTTACAATAGATAAAAAATATGATAAGATTTCGAAATAAAGATAAAATAGGAACAAAATATCAAAATCAAGACGAAATACTAAACTAGAGATAAGATAAGGTATAAATCATATATTTGTAATAAGGAAAAAAAGGATTTTATTGGAATGTAACAATGTATATTTTTGTCCTGTTCAGTAACTTTTCTTCTTTCTGTGCATGCGCGCAAAAGAGAGTAGAAGAGGACAGAAATACATCTTCTCTCAGTCTTGCTCACAGCTCGACGTCCGTATTCCTCCTTTAATATAAGCTCTATGATTCATTTATCTGTCTTTCATTCTATCTCTGCCACTGCCATCGATAGTCCATTTTATATGTCCATGTATCCACTACACTCGAGTTTTCGTTTTCGCAATATGTGTAAATCTATTGCATTGCAAAATAGCGACTTTTCCCAAATAATAAACATTGTTCGTTTTGTCTCTCGAGGGTTCAGGATCGCTCCGAATGAACCCAGCGTACTTGAAATATAGGATATACATTATGTACATTCATCGTAACAATGAATGTCAGATGTCGTATGACGGATGTGTGTGAATCCTACATCGTACGTAGTGTAAATCCTATATTTCAAGTACGGTGGGTTCATTCGGAGCGATCCAGAGCAGCTCCCGAGACAAAACGAACAATACTAAAATAACAATAAAGACGTTTTCCCCAAATCAATTCCATTCATAAAACACATTAAATAAAATTGCTATCTGTTAATTTGACGCATAACAAAATTTATTAATAACAAGAAAAATACTGTTATGTATCTGAGCGTCCGGCTCGCGAAGACGTTCTCACGCATTCACGCACTTCCGTCCGCAGAAATGATATAGTAGACACAATACGAATATAGTAAAAAGAAAAAAAAGAGAGTTTATTTTGAAATAGACACAGAAGTCAAAGTACACGAATGATGTTAGAATCAGAGGATCAAAAGATACGTCCAAGCGCAGCGACGACTCATGTCCAAATCTGCCGATCTTGTTTAACAGAGCGGCTCGTTTGCTGGACAACGCAATCTTCGGAACTTCGGAGGGGCGAACCACGGTGTCGGCGTCGGCACGGCGTAACAACGATTACTTAAATGTTTAAATATTTTTTTTAAATTTCCCCAAATGATTCCCAAATTATATAGACATAAATAAATCAGAAACATAGACAATTTGCTATCTTATCAATGATAGAGAAAGATATATATTTCTCTCTCGTGTGATTTTGATAAAGCTAGAGACCCTGCAGAGGAAAAAAAATCTGTAACAGTCTCTAACTAATTAAAAGTTTCTAATGTCGCGACTCTGATTAAAGATTTCTAATCTAGAGCTTTAATATAGGGTTCTACTTATACGCATAATAAATCACGTGACGGTCAAGCGACCAATTAAAATTGTCATCAAGCCTATATCATCATTACGTGATGAATTCGAAGTTATTATATAATTTCTTTGCAATACACACTATAAAAAATTACTATTTTGCCATTATGAAGCCCTAAACACGAGGCAACAGATAGCGATAGAAATCACGATAGCAATAGCGATAGCGATAAAAACAAAGAAATCCAACATATGGGAATGCATATGTACCTAGAAACACGGAATAAAGCAATAGCGATAAATTTCCGACGAGTTGGAATTCTGTGTCTATTATATTGTCTTATAGCCTACAAATCAGCATCTAGATTTTTTATTCTGTTTATATGTCTGTAACCTTGAAACATATGGAAGAATATACTATAGTATAGAATATACTATGTACGAAATCAGATTGGTTGGTATATTTATTTCTTTAGCTGCATTGTGCAACGGGAGACGACAATTATATCGCTTATTTCTATAATATTCCTATTGCTATTCTTATCGCTGTTGCTTCGCATTATATTTAGGCCTTTATAGGCATCATTGCAAAAAAGATAGACATTTTATTGTGAATTTTCTGTAATACGTTATCATCTGTAATACAAATATATGAAGTACTTTACTGATCGTGAGATATGGGATACGTTTAAGGGCCATTTCCTCCAACGTAGATTAACTTTAATCTCAATTCAACTTACTTTTCTTGTCTTTTTCTAGTTCTAAAGATTAGAAAAAGACGAGAAGAATAAGTTAAATCGAGATTAAAATTAATCTACATTGGTGAAAACGGGCATAAGTATATGTTAAAGTTTTGGAACGGAAAAATTATTTAAAAATTGTAAAAAAAATATTTTATTAATTATGAAATTATTTTATAATAAAATATATTAATAAAATAATTTAATAATAAAATT
>NW_017259318.1:108324-112368 GCF_001594045.1 Atta colombica
TGATATGAATTAGATTATTAAATTAATATCAATTTATTTATGAAAATTTTCAAATAAATTAATTACATTCAAAATAATTTTATGATGTAAAAAAATGATTTAAATTGTATTTAATAAATTGATAAGAGAAAAGATCACCGTATAGAACTCATAGGGTATAGGGCTATAGGTCTATAGCTTATATATATATACAATATAACACATAATATTATAGTAATATCATTTTTCCATTGCAATATTACAATGAAATATAGCAGAAATATCGCTGAAATATACAATATTATATCACAGTAATATTACTGAGATATAATACAGAACAATACACTTTATGTTTCTCTTTCTATAGAAAGAGAATTTAAGATGCATTATAAAATGTGTTAAACAAGGAAAGATTCAGTACAATTTCACGATGCGAAACAGGCCGGTTCATAATTGATTTTTGCATACAAGATTGTCTTAAGTACAATCTTAAGGTATTGTAAGTGATTACCGTCCCATATTGAGCGTTTCACAATTGGTAACCCTTCCTCCTTATGAATAGTCTATGACGGAGAGAGCAAGATTTAGAAAGAGACACTGTCGAACACACCTAGAGTATCTATAATAAGAGTACAACAAAGCGCAAATGAGGCAAAATCGGAAACGCATTAAAACGCGAGTGCATTTTCAAATGTGAAGTTTCCTAAAGTAAAATAGCTGTGTAACCTTACTAAAGTTAGCCCCTAATCGCGATCTCATTGTTGCCGCTATATTCCGCACGTCATTGGCTATCGCACTAGTGACGCGTGACACGTTCGTCACTCATAATTGACGTGACGGAAGATAGATCGGTGAATGGTGCGTGTGTGAGAGATTAGTGCAGATTACGAATATAAAATAATAATAGTGGTTAATAATATAATAATAGAAGTAATAAAATGCCTCATAAGCTATTTTTATTTCTTATCACAGTATAAAAAAGAGACAGTGACGAGACGAAACATGTGAAAGTGAAAAAGAGATGTCAAACGAGTGATGAGACGCGATAGAGGCGAAAGGTAAGTGAAGGAAGACACGGGATAGATACCGAAAGACGAGAGAGAAGAGTTAGTTATTTTGCGTTTTATTTCTGTATATTCTGATATAAAATGTCTTGTGAATTATAGTATATTATTTTTTAGTAAAAATAAAAGAGATGATCAGAATTGCAATACAGGAAGTAAGAATCAAGCAAATTATGAGAGATGAAGGCAGGAAGAAACAAGATAGAGGCAAAAGATCTGAGAGGAGACTAGAGAGAGAAGGAACGAGATATCGGAGAGGAGAGATGCTAAATAAAAAAGGGTTCAGAGGAACAGAGAAAATACGGCACAATAAAAGACTTTACTATTTCTATGTCATCATCCAAAATTTCCTTTTTCTTGAAAGAAAGAGATTTCCTTTTTCTTGATTTTGCAAGATCTTCATCTGAAATGGTGTCTGCTATCATTTTCATATCTGATACATTCTCAACAAGTAAGAAATATAGCATTTTGTCAGTATTAAGAATGCTAAATATTTGAAGTTGAAGTGATATTTGAAGAATTGTTTTGCTTTCACTTTAAATTTATTAAGAACTTTACAATCTTTACATCGTACTTTGAATCTAAATTTAGATAAGAAAAGAAATCTAAATAGGTGAGAGATGAAACTTTTATTTTTAAATTTAATCTTAAAATAAAATTGTTATTTTCAAAGAATTAATGATTTCAGTTATTCTCTTATATTTCTGTATATTTTGGTATAAAAATATATTGTAAGCGTATTTTTTTAATAACGACGAAAAAGAAACGAAAGAAGTGAAATAAGATATTGGAAATAAGAGAGATGCGAGACGAATGATTGAATGAGATAAAGGCGAAAAGTGAGAGATGAAAAAAGAAAGAAATTAGACAGAGGCGAAAGATGAAGGAGAACAGACAAGAGACTAGAGAGATACAAAACCAGCTATTCGTGAAAGAGGAAAGACAAGAGATGAAAAATGAGAAAGAAGCGAGAAAGGCAAAAAAAACGAGATACAAGTGAGAGAAGAAATTTAACTATAGAATTTAATCTTAAAATTATATCGTTGTTGTTAAAAATTAATAATTTGAGACACTTTATGTTTTATTTCTGTACATTTCTGTAAATAAAATATATTGTAAACTATTTATTTTTTAGCAATGACGAAATAGGGATGAGAATGGCGACAAGAAATTGGTAGGAAAAAAAAATTTAAGGCGAGTGATGAAATGCGATAGAGCCGAGAGATGAGAGAAGAAAGAAGCTGGATAGAGCTGAAAGAGGAAATTCGAAACATGGGAAATGAGAGAGAAACGAGTCAAACGTATATAATTCAAGATACAGGTGAGAGGAGAAACTTTAACTTCGAAATTTAATCTTGAAATTAAATAGTTGATGTTAAATGATGATTTGAATAATTTGAGGCATTTTATGTTTTATTTTTATACATTTTGATGTAAAATGTATCGTAAACTATTAATTTTTTAGTAATGACGTAAAAGAGTTGACACAGGTGAGTCAAAAAATTAGAAGTAAGAAAAGAGACGCCAGACGAGTATTGAGATGAGATAGAGGCGAGAGATGAGACAGGGAAGAGTTGAAATAGATACAAAAGTCAAGAGAGAAGAGACTAGAGAGTGATATTGATGAGAAAGCAGTGACGAGAGATGGAAAACGAGAAAGAAGCGAGGCAAAACGAGTTATAAGTGAGAGAAGAAATTTTTAATTAAAAAATTTAATTTATAATTGAATTGTTATCAGAGAATTAATAATTTGAGACATTTTATAAATTAGAATAATTTTATAAATTAGAATTAATAATTTGAGACATTTTGTAAATGGTTTATATTCTTCTGCATTTTATATAAATAAATGTCTTGCAAACTGTTTGTACTCTCTATTATTATTGTACTCTCTACTATTTGTACTCTCTTTATACTTATTTATATCCTTGAATTAAATTTGTCAAAAGCTCAAGTATTAGTATAAATTAATATAAAAATTAGCAAATTAGTATAAAAAATCGTTATCAGAGAGAATCTCTGCATTATCGAAAATTAAGAATAAATTGAAAAGAATGACTTAAAGGACGAGAAAAAAAATGATAAAAAAAGCGACAAAGGTGAAATTATAAGAAATGAACGAAATATTGTTAATTATTCTCCTCGTGTTCAACTGTGATTGATCAATTTCTTATGGCTACTACAAACTAAGGGATTTACAGTACTGCATTATACTCAAATATTATAAATTTATTTCACACGTGAAATAAAAGTAATTACAGTGTGCTTCAAAGGGAATCCTCTACTAAAATTAATATTTTTCATATGTTTTACATACAACACACTCTTTTTAAATGATACACATTCTTTTTGAATGATGATGAATGGAGAAAAGTAAACAATGGTTTATAACATATATAAACGCCATATGTATTTTTTCATTTTACATTAAGTATATGGAAAAATCTCACGTAATTATAGGGAGAGGGAAGTTTTATGGCCCAGTCAGAAATAATTTCTCGAAAAGACATTATTTTGATGTCGAAAGTAAAAGTCAAAAGTTTTCAAAATTTCTATTGGTTTTGATGGATTTTTGGCTCCAATTTCGATTAATTTTCGAGTTGGAAATAAAATCTTGAATTGATCTAGTCAACATAAAAATATACTACTGGTGTCACTAATGTATTACGTTTTGACGACTCCACGATTCTTTTCTTTCATGAAGAAAATATGTTTTTCTCTCAAATGCGAATAACGGTGTCAATAGCATAGTAGATCAAATATTGATTTTGTTTATTATAAACGACATCAATTAGAAGAAAATAATTATTAGTGTTCGATTGAAAGCGCGTGTGTTGGCTCTATGACTCACAGATAAGATATTTTTCTGACTCACATATAAAACGAAAACATTAATCACTCTTATTCTTTCGAAATAATTGGGAAACTTTTGGAAAAACGAGATGAACCTATCCAAAGTACCGAATTGCATCACATCTCGATATATATATATATATATATA
>NW_017259318.1:112468-112792 GCF_001594045.1 Atta colombica
ATAAAAAAAAATTTATTTTATGATTTATGATTTTATTCGAGAACTAATTTTATGATGCACCCAAGCGCGGTCACCCATCCGAATTCGAACTTCCATTTACCATGCTTCATTTCTGTGATTTCGTATTGCTCCTTCGAAGAATTATGAACATCTATAAAACATCTAATGGATGTATACTTGTAACATATCTGTTCAAAGATGTTGTAAAAGAATCGGAACACATAAAAAAATATAATTAATGTTAAATATGATAGTAATGTACAAATGATGACATCTATGAGAATAACTTATTTTTAATAATACTGTAAAATATTATTTTTATTA
>NW_017259318.1:112892-114456 GCF_001594045.1 Atta colombica
AATTACTGGAAGTAGTTACGTCATATGTTGTATACTACTACAGTAATAACATTAATAACGCTACTAGCATTGATATTATTGCGTATCAGTAATAATACTACTACAATAGTAATGACACTAATAGCATTTTTATACTTCCAAATGATATTGGAAACTTGTATGATAGACTAACATTTAAATTTCATTAATTTAAAAATCGAGATCGTTTCGATATCGATTTAAGTTAGAATTAGTCTAGCTAGATAGACTCGATGATATTTTTCCTTGATTTCGTGTTCATTTATGATAAAAAGCAGTTGATAAGTTGTCAGCATTATGATAAGAGACATTATTCTCTGAAATTTCTCAATACAAAAGTGACATAATAGGATTATATTAAATAAACTACAAAGTAGAAATAAAAGTAATGTTATTCAGAAGGAGTAGAACAACAAAATAAGATACAAAAGATTACTAGAAGAAAAGATGTAGATTTTATCGACAATTGTAAAAAATGTTCCGATTCGTATAAAAAAATTCTACAATTTTCTAAAAAGTTATAAAATTATTTATAAATTCTAAAAAATTTTGAAGAAACTTTTATGATTAGAACGATATTGCAATTGTCGAAATGAAATCGAAAAAAATGTCGATTCGACCTTTGAACGAAAATATTCAAAATATAAGATTAATTACAAATTTATACCAAAAATATTAAAAATGTGTATCAAACTCTCATTGCACTCTCTATATACAATTTTTTATCACTCAAAAATGTTGAAATTTCGATACAAGTTTCGAATTGAGCTTTTTCATCGAAACGACATTGAAATGACATTTTTTCGAGGAATTTCTGACTGGGTGGTCTACAATGAGCAGTAGTAGTAGTTGATTAAGAAGTAGACGTAGAAATTATTCTTCTCACATTCAACTATGATTGGTCGATTTTTACGCTTTTTTAATCTACTACTGCTCTTGCCCCCGTTGTAAATCATGCATTAGAAATCCTGACATTTGTTTACATAGGGACGTGAAGGGGCCACTTTGGCCAAAAATGATCAAAGTTTGCTTAATGTACGAAAATTAATATTCAGATTACTGTCAGTATTCTATTCAGATTACGGTCAATTATATAATAGTAAACTTAACCTGTCTAATCTTAAACTTTAAGACATATGACATATATCTGACATATGTCCATTCTTTTTTTCCGTAAAAAAAGTATTAGAGAAAGATACATCTTTTAATATTTAAAAAATCGACACTTAATCTAAATTTAGAAAATAGGATGATATTCTATCCATTTATAGTTTCGAGAAAAGACATTTTCATTAAGTAACTTTACATTTTTTGTTGAAGAAACTGAAAGATATGGTGGTTTGTCATCTATAAGTACTCACATTCTTCCCGTTATTTTAGTTTGTGAGCCATAAGTGGAATCATCCTCAAATTCTCCATCAATTGTTATCAAAACAGTTTATAATATCTATCAGTAATCGCTCCGATATAAAATTTGTTAAATAATGATTTTGAAAATATATACATATATATACATATTATATACATATATATATATATATATATA
>NW_017259318.1:114978-127180 GCF_001594045.1 Atta colombica
ATATAATAATATATATAATAATATATATATAATTCCACTGCAATCTACTTATCACTCACCTCTCCTTCTCAGTCTAAATGACTCACCAAATAAAATGATCAAACAAACCACTCTGACGGCTCTGATGCACACAAAACTCGTTAGAAATAGTGTAAATAATTGCGTAAATGGTATACATACACTGATAATACACACGAGTACGCAATTTTTGCCTCAATTTAGCAGACGATCACCGATCATTACCCTATTGTCCATACTCTTATTATAGGTACGCTACACATTATATGTTATCTCTTCCATCATGGCTATGACCAAAGTTTTAAGTCTTAAGTAAGAAATTCAACAATTGTAAGAAATTCAACAATTTTCTTGTAGCATTTAATTACTTAGGTAATAGTTATTATAGAACGCCCATTATTCTCTGCAGAATGTCAGATCCAATTAATTGTTAAACAAAGCTAAATGCTGCTACAAAAAACGTTCTTTATCCAGAGTCGACACTGGTCGCTGTTTACCTGAAAAATACAGGCACTAGAAACAGGGAATAAATTTCAACAGGGAAAAAAGAAATTTCCCATCTGTCAGAAACTCTGTATAGAGTGCATGTTTTCTAATACTAAATTTGTTATTCTTTGATTGATGATAAATAAACAGTTATGCTGAGCGCATAACTGTTATATAATGTAAATATATAATATAACAATAATATATAGATCTTATAAATGTTACGTAATATACAGGGTGTTTTGAAAATGCCAGGACACCTAAATAACTTTTGAACGAATAAAGAATTGAATGAAACTTGCAAGACACTTATTACATCAGAAGGGCTATCTTTTTAAGAGGTAATAACTCCCTCCTCCCCAGGGATGAGGAAGTGAAATACGTTCAAAAGTCCTAAATGGCATAAGAAATCAAATGGCTCGTATGAAAGCTCTCGGAAAGAACTTTTCAATGAGATTTCTTGCGACTCCTCCTAGGGATGCGGGATGAAACACGTTCAAAATTAAATGATATAAGGAGTCAAGTTCTTTTGAATAACCTCGAAAAGAACTGTTGAATGAAACATAGCGTAACTCGGTATCCTATTTATCAGCATCTATTATTAAAATTGTGCGCATGTTTTCGTCATCGGCTCTTAGCGTAACTCAAGATTGACGTGGCAGATAACTGACCTCTTTCGGAGTGCTTGATTATCGTGAGTCTCCTCACCTCTCACGTTTGGTGTGCTTGTTTACAACAAATGTTAATTAAAATACTCCCTCTGAACGGTCAGATAATGAGCTAAAACAATATAAAAAGTTGAGACTGCCTTCCTATTATATTCTCATTAATCCTATTATATTCTTGCATTTTTAAATAATACTCATAAGTACTTACATTCAAGGCAACGCGTCTCTGAAGAATTAATTTTGATGACTTGAAACTGCATAAATTAGATTTTGATACCGCGCAGTTGCGCCATGATGAAAAGGGTGCATGAAGCTTCGGTATCGCGTTAAGAAACTTTAAATAATAAATGTCGTCGAATATCCTGTAGCGTAGAAATAGCGTTGTGAGAGAGCATTACGTTTAAAAATGCGAGAATTTAATGAGCGTGAACGAATATCTCTTTTGATGATGCGTGAATGGGGTGATCGCTAGAGATCTTATAAGAAGGTGGTTCTCTTATTTAATGAAACTTTCCGGTGTGGGCAATTCGGCATTTCTAGGTCTACAATGGAGCGTACTAAAATGCTTTGCAAATAGATAGTGTTAAGAATCGTGCAAAATCAGCCTGCTATAGCAACAAATCCCGATAAAATATTAGACGTTGTATTAGACAGATTCACCAGAGAGCCTCAATTTTCAAGCAATATTCTTTTCGAATGAGGCGACTTTTACGTTGACTAGTGAGGTAAATCGACATAACTGCAGATATTGAAATAATGAAAATCCTCATTGGTTAAAGCGCATTCGCAACATCCGTAAAAACTCAATGTGGGCTGGATTGTTGAAAATGAAAGTGTACTTGGACCTTTCTTTATTAATGGCAACTCACAGCTCAAAAATATGAAAATATGCTTCGAGATGAGATTGTGCTAGCAATACAGACTATTCTTAGTCCAAACTTTAACGATGTTTGGTTTCAACAGGATGGGGCACCGACTAACTATGCTTTACAAGCACGACGATGCTTGGATGAATTTTTCTCCAATAGATGATTAGGAAGGTCCAATTGAGTGGCTACTCCCGTCACTTGATTTGTCTCTGGATTATTTCTTTTGGGGATATTTAAAAAGTAAAGTCTACATCACCAAACCTAATTGTGATGATTTGTTGAATAGTTGATGAGACGAGATACATACCACGAGAATACAATAGGAAGGCGGTCTCAAGTTTTTACAACCGATTAACTCATTGTCTGGCCGTTCAGGGGGAGCATTTTAAACATTTATTGTAAACAAGCATCCCAAACTTGAGAGGCGAAAGAACTCACGATAATCAAGCACCTCAAAAGAGGTCAGTTATCTGCCACGTTCACGTCGTTGATTTTGGGTTACGCTAAGAAACGGAAACATGCGCACAATAATTTTAATAATAGATACTAGGGTGCCGAGTTACACTATGTCTCATTCAGTTTTTTCCGAGGTTATTCGAAAGAGCCATCACTTGATCCCTTATACCATTTAGGACTTTTGAACGTGTTTCACTCTCACATCCCTGGGGGGGATTGTTACCTCTTATATCAAAAGCTCTTCTGATGTAATAAGTGTCAAATTTCATTCAATTATTTTTATCCGTTCAAAAATTATTTAAGTGTCCCGGCACTTTCCGAACACCTTATATAATATAACAGTTATCTATCTTCGACATAACATCTTGTTATGATAGGTCCCATATCCAAAATCTATGTCTGCAGATTCTTTGCAAACCAGCAGTTAAAGTATCACAAATCAAGTCATCTACTTTTGATTTCAAAATCGACCACATACTTTATTTTAAAATGCAACCACGCATTAATTCGGCTTAATTTGTAAATATAAAAAGCTAAGCCTCGAGCATGTCAGAGTTTTATCCGAAAAGTCAAGAAGACACTGACTACTGTGAGATTCTCCATTACTGCGAGCGCTACTGCGAGACGTCGTAAGATTGTAACATATCAAGTACTTGTAAATGACAATAAAACTTTTTGCACCACGAATGCTGGCCTTATATTAATTGGAAGACCTCAAGCTTTATCAAACGACACTGCCACAAATCTGTGATTTCGGCATGCCTTGAGCGGTACGTCGTACCTTGGTGGTACGACTGGTTAATGGCTGACTCGTAAATTTTATAAATCGTGCCTGAAGCGGCATTCTTGCAATACAATCTGAGCGATATAACAGTCTGTTATACAAATGTGTTACATTCAGATTATGTTGCCGTTACTTTACTATTAAGTACATATTAAAATAATGCAACAATTATATAACACTTATTTCGTATAGCTATGTAACAAAATATATTATATTAATATCACTACAATATTAATATCACTACATTCTGTTATATTATGTGTTATTTTCAGATTATATTGTAGCTATACATCATGTTTGCTGGATTATTGTTAGTAGACGATTAAATACTTGGTCTCCTTTGAATTATGGTTTATACTATTTATGCAGGCTTAACTAAAATTTAAATTTTTGTATAGATGTATGTCATACTGGGATAGCACAGGAAGTCTTTAATACGCCACCACTATCTATTCTGCCTGGCTCAAGGAACTGGATAGTTTTTCCCGGTTTTATCTGAATGGATAGAGTAGGAATCTGAACGTTCCACTTAACTAACTAAATGCACAATAAAGACACTCAAAAGAAATCTGAATACTTTTTGGGTGTCTGGGTGCAGCCATGTGGGGTATCTGAACGCAGCCTGAAATGCATCTGCATTGTTAAGATTATGGGAGCGTCAAGCTTCAAGAATTTATTATTCGCTAAAAACAGATCACATAATCAATTGACGATGCAAGTTCACGATGCTCTACGCTCAACGATTGACGCTGCCATGTAAAAGCATTTTTAATTTAATTCTTAAAGTTAATAAGGTGAACAATTCGACAGAAAGAAGAATTTATTTACTTATTATTTTATTATATTTGAGAGGAATAGGAGTGCAAAAAATATATAATCGTTTTCAACATGTTGTTGTATTTTTGCTGAAATGTATGCCTAGATACATGTTGTTAAATTTGCTGTCATGTTATTCTTTATGCACAGAGATAAAATCGTTGACAGCAAATACACGGCAAATTGGCAGTAACACATGTTGAATTCACGGAATATCATATCACAGACAAATGACTTATACATCTTGTTCTAAACTTGCTGAAAATTAATGCGCTTTATTTTCAGCAACATGGCAACAACAACATAGACAGATGACTACTAGGAGATTAATGTGAAAAATGAATTTTGAGTTTAAGATTGATTTTAGCAAGGTTCCAAGATTCAAATGGGTTGTTATTTCCTTCAAATTGTAGATTCATTCAGAACAAGATCCAGTTGGAATTTTCCCAAATCTCCTACAAAGCTTTTAAAAGTTGCATTTAACTGGATTATAAAACATTTTTAAAAATAGAAAAATTTTTTACAAATTCTAAAGTATATCTTTGTGATTTTGACATCCTCAAATCAAATGCCTCAATTTGACGATAAAAAACTTTATTAGAAAATGAAATGAGTACATAATATGTAGTTTATTCCAATTCATTTTTTTTACGAATTATTTATTGAATCGAACTAATTATTGCAATCTGTCAATATGAGACATTCAGAAATAGTTATGTAGTAGAAAGAAAAGAAACTTGCACAGAAAGAGTCCAATGACTCAACTGTTTAGTACATAAGATGTTTAAGTAGATCCTGGGACGCTCTTCTCTTTAATTTTCTGTGATCTTGTCGTCCATCAGTTTATATGCCAGTTGATTGGAGTGTTGATGGATTCGTTCTTTATATTTTATAGTACGTACTTTTATTTCCTTTCAAACCTTCCAGTTCGAAAAGAAATAAAAGTATGTA
This sequence comes from Atta colombica, assembly GCF_001594045.1. Lineage (NCBI taxonomy): Eukaryota > Metazoa > Arthropoda > Insecta > Hymenoptera > Formicidae > Atta > Atta colombica. Next base: position 120,027 of record NW_017259318.1, read on the forward strand.
CCATAAAATATAAAGAACGAATCCATCAACACTCCACGTACCATAAAATATAAAGAATCCATCCATATTTAGATCTTGATAAATTTTCTCATTTGTGATGTACCAAGAAACGTTAATAATCAGTAAAGTTTTCGACTGAAATCTCTGTAAGATTTCAATGTTTGCAGAAGTGTCTTATAATTAGAGACCATATGACCAAATCGATTTGAGAATACATTTATACAAAAATAGTTTATTTTCCATTGATTGAGAGTTTTTGTTTATAAGCCATTATAAATTACGAAATTTTAATCCGAAAGCTTTATGCTTCACGAATATGCTTCTTCTAAGTAAGGCGTCTGGCCAAATATTTAAGCCTTAATAGCTTGTGAGATTTATATGCCATTTAGTTTCACTGTCGGGCACGAATCATGTTTGATGATAAATGTGACTGATTTTCGTTAGCTTTAATGCGGCCAATCCTTGAGTCAAGTTGAAATTTTGTCCAGACAGTTTTGTGTTTTATTTGAAATTTTTTTCGGGCATATATCTACTATAATACTAGGATGGCCGTGTTGTCAGCAAACATTCCCGTGATCACCTCATCGATGACAGTTCGGCAGATCCACGGTATAAAATAGGTAGAAGGTGGGTTCCAACATATCCTAGCCTGAATTCTATGAAGATTTACTAGAAGACAGACAGTGTCTGTCTTTCAGATAAGGCAGTATTCGGCAATGTATTTTTGATCTTAAATAATAATCCTTTATGCCAGACGCGATCGAAGGCTTGTGATATATCCAAGAATATAGCAGAGCAGAGAAAATTGTTTATTTTCAAAAGTCAGGTGAATATTTTCTACAAGTCTGTGAACTTATTCAATCTGTGCCTAAAGTTGTATTGACGATTAGGTAAGAGTTTGTTCTGGAGGATTACCGTCGCTAGCTTCGAAAGAAACACAATTTCCATAACCTTTGAAAGAATCGGTAAATAGATTGATTGGACTGATTAAGACTTAACGTTCTCTGCATATTATCTAGTTTGAGGATCATTAAAATTTATGTTGTCTTCCGTTGTAAGGGCACTATCTTTCTCGTAGTTATAACGTTATATGAAATTTGATTAAGTGCCCTGTAAACATGATCATTAATTCTTATTCTTTCATTATATCCAGGTTCTTATTGAGTTATACACAAATCAATATATACAAGTCTCAAAATGAATTTTCTAGCAAAGGCACAAATCGATACAGTGACAAGAATCATTCTTTGTTTTTTTCTAATTTTTGAACAAAGACAGGTATTCTGACTCTTGTATCAATTTGTGTCTCTTGCTGGAAATATTTTAAAAATATTGCTATAACATTGCTGAAGTAATATTGCAAAAAAAAGTCTTCGCAACATTGTATTGCAATATGCAACGTTGAAATGTTGCTACAAGTTTCTGTGCGGGAAGTCACATCGATTTTTTAAAGTGGCGAACTAACGTTAGTAGGCGCGTTTTGATCATTTTGACCAAAATATATTTTCGCACATATATGTGTAACTAGAATACATATATGATTATAATTATTATAAGTAATAATTAATAAGAAAATGAGACTACAAACTTTAATTATCCTAACGTGACTTTAATTACCCTAACATGAGTTTATTAGCGTACTATTGCGTACTGGAACGGACGTGTTCCGTTTTGGCTCGGGTGTTGCATCATCTCTAATTTCAAACTTTTTCGTGATTGTTTTCTTTTTTTGATTTGTTACTTGCATTTCGAATTAATTTATGGATCGCGTTCAAGCTGGCTATGAAAGTCAATAAAAGAAAAAAAAAGAAAACTAAGTGCGCCATGCGCGCGCTATAGTTTTATTTACGTAAAGGTAAAAGTATAATAGTGTCAATAAATTGAAAGATATAAATAGAAAATGGAAGAGGATGGCAAAATGACCATAACGCCCATTTACGGATTAAAAGACGAATGCATTATTTTATTACGATTACATGTATAAGAATAATAATAAGTTTATATTTCATCTGAGATTTCTAACAAAAAATTAAAAAATTAAATTTTGATCAATTTTTTTTTCTTCACCCTTCTATTCATGTCTCGATCTCATGAATTAGTATCTATCTAATCCATATCCGTTTATATGGAAAGAAATTTATATTCGCATATTCAATATCGTTTTTTTAAATAAATATATATATATATAAAACATGAACCGACGTTAATTTGAATGACATATGACATAAATTTTTATAATTGTGATGAATGTATCAATGATTTTTATTCAGTGGACATTGGTTTACTATGTAATTAGCACGCTACGCTGAACCGTTACTAGAACTTGTATATGATCAAACAGTACCATTCACATCGAAATGCTCGAGGTCTACTACGGTGTATGATGAACAAATATGTCAAATGATAACATACCTTTTGTTTTCTCGATCATAAGTTGGTATACTCTTGATTTTTTCTAACTTAGCTATAATGAGCAGTTATATCAACTTTAAATAAGGTTCAAAATGAATACAGATTCAAATTAACGAAGACTAAAGGAGCCATACTGAATCGATTACATTAATGATCAATAAAACATCAATCTTTAAAAACGCGTTTTGATCATTTTATGATGATCATTTCTAGTAAAATGATTGAAACATTTGCAATTTAAAGATTGATGTTTAACATAATTTTTTATATACATAATTTAAAGATTGATTATTAACATTATTGGTTCAGTTTGATTCCTTCTTAGTCTTAATTTCTTAGTTTAAATTTATAATGAGCAGTATTATAGATCAACTAAAAAATTTTTTTTATAATACATATCGAATACTTTTATCGTCAGTATTTAATCTTATAAAGAAAAATACAAATAATTTACATATATTACGCAATTAATTACATAAACAAAATATTGAAATTATGTAACATTGTAATAATTAACATTAATTTTTCGATCTTTTGGAAAAATTATAAGTTTTTATAAAAAAATTAATGATATTAAATACATCTTATATCAAATTATTGATATACAATAATGTCCTGCAAATTTTTACCAAGTTTTGTGTAGATAGGGTGGACTAAACTGATTGTGAGTCGAAAAGTCCTCTACCATTTTGCAATTTTCGCAATGGTTAATGAGATATTAATTACTAAAAGTTGCCGAATATCAATCTTCAATAATTTTTTACTCAAATACTATTAACTTTACAGAAATATATATATCTATAATATATAAAAGAAAATGCATTTCTTTATTAAAAAATTAATAAAAAATTCCGAAAAATTTTTTAAAGCTTAATGAGAAGAAAATATAAAATTTTTATCTTTTGCTGTTTTCCTGTAAAATTAATGATATTTGAGTAAAAAATTATTGAAGACCAAAATTCAGTAATTTTTAGTAATTAATATTTCGTTAACGAATTGCGAAAATTGCAAAATGTAGAGAATTTAAACTCATAATCAGTTTAGTCCGTCCTATTCATACAAAAGCGCTTGGCGAAAAATTGCGAGACACTCTGTATATATTACATACAGAATAAGGCATTTAGAACAGGATACCTGAATAACTCACTTGATTTTAACAATAGAAGGAAAAATGTCAAACAAAAATTACATGAGTTTCAAAGAGAACGTATTTTGATCATGTTATCTTTCTTCTAGGTGGAAGCGTTAAAAAGATATGAAGATTACCTTCATTTTTTTAATCGGAATTATATAATTTTTTTTACCCAATATGGTTCCTCTAATTATTCTGCATATAAAAATATTAAAGTAGTGATATAAAAAAATCAATAGTTCACAAGATATTTAATATTTTATCAACTTATTCTGTGACAGAATAAAGTATAAAATATTTCGTAAACTATTGGTTTTTTTACTACTTTAATACTTTGACCCCTTAAAAGTATGCAACTTTTGTTTGACACTTTTTCTTCTACAGTAGAACTTCTTTAACTTCTATTACGCGAGGCTGTGAGAAATTAGAGAGGGGTTCTTCCTAGTTTCCTATTCTTACATTAGGAGCGAAGCATTAAAAAGAAATAGCATGTATTACATATAATGAGAACGTTTGCATAGATGCCAATGCAACATAACCTATTTTAACACTGAAAATTTTTATACATGACGTCATGTACACGCACCGGCAAGAATGGTGTCCCCTAGCATTCGGCGCGCGGCGCTACACACTCGTATCGAAGCGCACACGTACGTATTACGGGAAACGCGAAAGAGGCGAGGAGCGCAAAGGGAGAAAGTAGTGAGTATTCCGATATTTTGTCCTTAGTTCAAGGCACACGATTGAGAGTGAAATAATTGGACTTGATGTCAGCTCGCGGTGTCCTTTTGCTGTCTCACACATTTATTACTATAATATGAGTGAGATACCTTGGTGTCTCTCTCTCTTGCCAATATTCAAATACTTTTATTATGCACAAAATATTGTAATTATGTATAAAAATTTTTAATATTGTAAAATGGTGCCAAACGCCAGGAGACACCATTCCTACCGATGCGTGTATAGAGGGGGAAATGAAAAATCAACAATATATAAATCGCTCGTTATCTTGCTTAGCAATATAGAATATTAGAAATGACAATAGTTACGAGTAAGTACATAAGGATGAAAACATGCTTAAAGCTATATATTTTCTTACAAATACAATTTGATTTACGTTTCGACTTCACAGAGTCCTTTTCAAAATGTATAACATCTAAGGAGACATAAAGGGAGACGTCAACGACAAGAGAAAATTCGAAATGATGGTGTCTTTTTTTATTTTACTTATAACTTTATACTGACCACTGACAATTTATCAATTAGAATTGATAACTACTTCAAATTGACATACTATGATTCTCACTAAACAATGAAAAATCTTCTATTAATTCCATTTTATTATTTGACGATGAAAATATCGAGAGTTTGAAAATAATTAACAAGACCATTCTCACAAAATAGATGTAATATGAAGATCTTTCTTTCCGTTTTGGTCTTTTAATGATAGTATTCTAAGTTTGACTATATGTATCATTAAACTACTCATGTATATGATTTAGATGTTGTATAGATTTTGAAAAAGACTCCGTGAAGTCAAAACGTAAATCAAATTGTGTTTGTAAGAAAATATATAGCTTTAAGCATATCTTCATCCTTATGTACTTGCTCGTAATTATTGTCGTTTCTAATATTCTAGGAAATAAAAAAGTTACAGAGCATTAAAATTAGGGAAGTTCCACTATATTGTTAAAACCAGCGAGTTATTTAGGTGACCTGTTTTAAATGTCTCACTCTGTATAGTATATGTATATATATCTTATATCGGGATATATCTTAAATAACGCCCACTAATCATATAGTGCTATTTCTAATAAAAAACTGAGTCGAGAAGTCCTTTATCATTTTGCAATTTTCGCAATAGTTGGCGAGATATTAATTTCTAAAAATTGCTAAATAAACGAATAAAATTCGATGTATGAGACAATTTTAAGATATTTTTTATTGTTCTTTGTGAAATATTTTGAAAATGTTTTTTAAAAACTCTTAAAGATATCTTAAAGTTGTCTTATATGTTTTAGACGTTTTGCTCATTGGATAATTAAAAAAAATATTGCGAAAATTGCAACATGATAGAGGACTTTTCATTCAATTTTTATTAGGAATAACACTATATCATTAGTGAGTGTTATTTCAGATATACATATCGTATACATGTATATGTATGTATGTATGTATAAATTTTAATTAATTATTGGGCGACTGAAATAATTGCGTAAGACGCAATTCTGTGTCGCAAAATGACTTTGTTTTCTTTATCTAACAATTTATGTGTGCAATTTTAGACTAAAATTATTCCCTAATGAATAATAATAACACTTTTCTAATAATAATGATCGCCATGTTTTCTATCTCATTTATCGATAAACAAAATGAATGTTTTTCATAATTAAGTTTTTACAGTGATTATGGCAATCATCACTTCATTTATTTTTGTTAAGGTAGTACTAGCATAAAATGATTTTCTTACAAATGCTAAAATTTGACATACAAGTAAGTTGAAGTGCTTTCTATCATTCTTAGGATTGTTATAAAAAACGAGCACACAATGAAGAAACAGATATTATAAAAAAAAGGTCATAATATTTGATCATTTAGTTAGGAAAATAGAACCGCGAAAAAAATGCGATGTTTTTCTTTGGCAACTGAAGGGAGTAGTGAGAAGTAGAAGGGACGGCTAGCGAACATTTAACAGCACCAGCGTTAGTATGGGTCTATCTCTGTATTCATTTTCTTTCTACGTTTGCGTGTGGCTTAGGACAGGAAAATCGAAAGTTTTTTTTCTTTCTGGTGGGAGTGAGGTATTGCCACTGAGCATCACAACAGGACTAAACTTTTGAACAATATTATCGTGCTAGTACTACCTTAAATATTTGAGCCGATATTTCGAAAGTATGATGTAAATTCAGTTTTGCATCCCAAGCTATTTTAACAAGCTGCAAATTGAAAACAATAATCATAATTTTATCAAAATATCTGAGACTGGTTTTACAATACTTTCGAAAAATAACGAATCAATTTATCATTTATATAAAGACTTTAATCGCAACATGAAATTAATTATAGCAGATCTCACTCAATTATAGCTAATTTCATTGGATCAGAAGTAATGGATTTGATAATTATATTCACTTGATATGAGATAAACAAAAAGTGGAAATAAGTGATTTGCTACTTACATCTTTATCTGTAATAATCGGTGCACATCCATTACTTCACCAAAATTACGACAAATAACAGTACATAAAATCATCTAAGAAGCCTTTCGTGCAAGATCGACAGATTGCTACATTATCCGATTACGGCTAAATGATCTGATTATTATATCTCAAGGAAGATTCATCATGAATATTCGATTATTATTGTAATACATACAGAATTAAAATCATTTTTTTCCTTACTTTTTCAACAAAATCAATAAATTTTATTTTCTCATCCATACTTTTTTATACAAAGTTCGTTAAATTATTAAAAACGCACGCGCGCGTGCGCGCGCACACACACACACACACACGCGCGCGCATATGTGTACATTTGTACATAACATCTTTTCAATGTTTCAATTTTTATTTACATATAAAATTTATCAGCCAATATTTATTTATATATA
>NW_017259318.1:127280-135932 GCF_001594045.1 Atta colombica
TTCACAATAAATGCATTAAAGTTAATATTTTCTGAATATTGTTACTTCAGGCGCAAAATCGGGCGCACGCGCGTGCGCGTGCTATCAAACACCATTGAAGATGCATGATCGGGCTATGAAAAATATCTACTTTAGAAGATATCAGGTACAATTAAATCATCATCTCCGTAGTCCTCATTGTACTCTTCAGCTCCGGGAGGTACGAAAATTCCACCGAGTACACCCGAGAGATTTTCACCTAACCCCATCGCCGAAGCTACTCCAAAGACCAATCTCATTACCAGTAGTCGCATAAAATTTACCACGTTGGTTTCTTTGCTTTGCAATGACAGTTGCGTCGTTTTCTTTGATCTGCTATCTGCATATCGAATCTGTGAATTACAAAATAATTTTCGAAAATCGTCAAAGTTATTGTCAAAGAGCAATTAGAAGCTTTGAAAAAAAGAAAGAAAGAAATTTACTCGAAAATAGGCTGATTTTATTTAAGTAAACGATTACCTGAGGTATTTTTATACCTTATATGTAAAAATACATCCCATATATAATAATTATTATTATTAACAACATATTGCATATTGATTGTTTTTAAATTTATTTTGAGAATATTATAGATATAGATTTAATCACAATTTTGGAAAAAAATATAAGTAGAAATCAAACCAATATTAAATGAAATAAATATGTTAAGTAGTTGATAGTATTTCTTAAAAATAGAACTTTTAATTAATATAACATTTCTTAATTTATTGCGGGTTTTCGATAGAATTTAATATTTAAAGAATGAATTTGACAAAAATAGTTATTAAAAAAGAAAGGAAATATATTAAATAACATTCATATTAAATAACAATATTTTACAATTTACTTTTTCTCCATTGGGATATAAAAAGTGCAGACTATTCTCAAATTACATAAGTAAATCCATTACGCGCGCGAAATTTATATCAACTGATCAAACCTACTTATGAGATACATTACATATCGATTGTAAACATTGTATAATGATAATAGAATAGTAATTTAAATACATTATTAAATGCTATTAATGTGATATCCAATAGAAAATAATTTGAAGATGAATCGAATTTGAAAAAAGAAAAACAAAAAAATTTGCAAAAATTTGTACTCACGCTCGTGCAGATGAGCAAAATTCCTAATAAAACTATTCGAGCTCTCATACTACGCTTCTTGGTACGCGCGGTAATAACTTCCGGGATAAATAATAAGGGAGCCGGTCAGTCCTGTAACAGTTCGTTGGCGATCGACGTTTATTCGAAAAAACGACGTCGCGATATTTACATACGAGCGAGGCATTCGCGCGAGAAACGACGACCTATCACGCTGCGTTTGCCGAACAGAACTGAGGAAAATCGAACAAGCGCCAATCTCTGCGAGTCGGCCTTTTTCTACTACGCGTTGTGTCTCGAGAAGAGAAGCGTGGCATAGCTATAGTTGAAACACAATTATTCGCTCCTCCAGCCAACCAAGCGACGCGTCGTCGATATATACACCGACTATAAGATCGCAGAACCTAAGTTATTCTACGATAACGGTACATTACGAAAAAAGGCATCCAGGCCAGTCTCGGACAGCTTCGCACGTCGCACGCCATAAGGTCGGATGCCAGTCATTGGACGCTTCAACAACCTCAGCTCGCTTCGCGTCGTAATGTCCGACATGCGCGTTTATCGCTACATCACGCATTTTCACGCTGGATCTAAGCAAATACCATTATCTAGCGTAATCATGACGAAATTTTAACAGCTAGATTATTTAGCGAAATTTTAGAAAATACTATTACCTCAAAGTGTGCATCATATATTATTGGCAACTAGTTTTTTTCATTTCTATATCTGAAGATTATTTGCAAAAGCATTCCTATTTTTATTTTATAATAACAAGAACGTAGCAAAATTTGATTGCTGTTTTTTAGCTAAAGCTGAAAAAATTATTTGATATGATTCTAACGAGAAGAACGGAGAACATATATCGCACAAAGTTGACATAGAACAATATAGATGAGATAGAAACTAAAATATGAACAAATTTTGTAGATTTATTATTAGTAATTCATTAGTTGTGGATTTTAACATTATATTGAATTAATTTATTCAATAAAGTATCAATATATTTGAAATCGATAATGCGCAATATTCGCAGTCGATATTCTTGTTACTAATCTGTATCCATAATCTTCCAATTATTATCAACCCTGTGCTATTGGCCTGCTTCTTACACAGGAAAATGATGTATGGTAGATCTCTAGAAGTTGCATGTTGTTAGAAAACGCACGAGAAATTAGCCTGAATTGTAAGCGCCGATGAAATCTGGCACGGATCGTTAACTGGCGCATCATCCATTCGTGCCGTATATTACGCGATGTGTTACGAAATTTTTTTGCCCATCGTAACCTCGTCGTTCTCGTGGCTATCTTAGATATTTATACTCGAGAAAATCACTTTCGAACTACTTGTGTATGTGGAAGATACGTCTACAATTAACAGTCTAATTCCAATAACTAGTGAATTAATTTTAGTTTTTTCTTTTTTTTATTTATTACTACGATGATTATTAGATTTATATTAAATAAAATTAAAAATTAGAAAAGAGTTTAATATAAAAGAGTTTAATATAAAAGAGTTTCTATAAACGAATTGAAAAACTGCTAAAAAGAAATAATAGTAATGTAATTTTCTCATTACTAAATGAAAGATAGTATATTTGATTTTAGAATTACGTATATGAGATATTATATTTTACAAATCGAACACTCCTAATAGGAGGTAACATTTTTAATTTACTACAAATTTTTTTTACGTGTTTCTTATATAAAATAAGCCGATACATATTTTGGCAATGCTTTCGAAAATATGGAAAGTTAAAGTTTTAAAAATTTGCCGATTATACTTCTTAAAATCGCGATAATTCCACTACTTTATTCTACAGAGTCCAAATTTGCTTATTTTAAAATACAAAAAGAATTAAATATAAACTAAATAAAATATATATATATATATAAATTATCTACATTTACATATTCATTATTACTATAATTGTTGTTAAATTATGATTATTATAAACAATTAAAATATTTAAAGACATTTTACTGCCATCAAAATGAAGATTAAAAAAAATATCATAGTATTCTTCGTTAAATTTTCTATAAAAGTCATATTTTTTTAGATTTTTAGATTTTTTGGTCATTTCATATTATCTGCATGGAAGAAAATAATTTCCGCGGCGTGGCGGCGAGTGTGACAAGCAGGTTACTGATCGTTGAGTCCACTTCGCCATTGTATTGCACCCGTCATATTGCACACTTACGTCAGTACGTCAAACGCAGAACGCAGTTTGCAGATGTATTTGATTACAGCTTTTGCGACTTATGTAGATGGCTCTTTACATACGATTTATGAATGATTTACGTGCCATTAACACATCACTACATATTACAAGTGATACATAAATATCTCACATATACATACACGTAAATAATATTATACGAGATATAACTAATTGTCTTTAGAGAATCTCCTTAAGAGAAAAATGGAGAAATCTACATATATGCATGCACGCACGCACGCAAAAGGTATAAATTCGACCGGGCAACCTTCATGCGATACACCTTGGGTAATGCCGATGCCGGCGGTACTGTAACTTTTAATTTTCATAACTCGAGATTTACTTAATCAAAAGATACTTTATTATAGGATTTTAGAAAGCTCTTGACATCGACTATTAGATTCTATTATATATTGTATATTGTATATATTGTATATATTGTATTATATATTGTATATATTGTATTATAGAATAAAAAGTAGTTTCATTTAAAAAAAAATCGTTGATCTAATCTTAGTAAAGCCACCCAAGATCAAACTGATATGTATATATTATATATAGGATGTTTCAGACCACCAGTCCCTTTTTATCTCCGTAGGATAAGATCCAATCAAAAATATGTTCAGATCAAAGTTGTGGGGTTTAAAAAGATCTGTTTATTGTGATGAGACATTTAAAACAAGTCATCTGAATATTTCGCTTGTTTTTAACACTAAAATGAAAATTGCCAAACAAAAGCATAGATTCAAGAAGGACATATTTTGGTCATGTTGTCTTTCTTCTAGGTGGAGGCGCTAAAAAAGTATGAAGGTCATCTTCACTTTTAAAACTGATTTGGATGATTTTTTTTACACAATATGGTTTCTCTAATTATTTTGCATATAAAAGTATTAAGATAGTGATATAAAAAAATATGATTCCTCTAATCTGAAACCAATAGATTATGAGATATTTTCTCTCTCTCTTATTCTGGCATTATTGACATAAAATATTAAATAACTCGTAAACTATTAATTTTTTGATAATCATATCTTAATATTTTTATGAAGAGAATAATGAGATATGAACCAATTGGAAAGAAAACACATAGTTGCTTATTTAAAAAATTATCCATTTTGCATATATATTTTAAAAATAACTATGTGTTTTCTTTTCATCAATTGATTTATCTAATTATTTTATTCATAAAAATATTAAGGAAGTACGATTATTAAAAAATTAATAGTTTATGAGTTTTATTTAACATTTTAAGCTAAAACCACTAGTTGTGGGTCACTCTTTAAAAAAAATTTTATATTTCATCTAAAATAATATCAAATAATTAATAAAATAAATAAATAAAATGTAATAATCGTGTTTGATCATAAAGATCATATTATGAATGATTTTATTTCATTTCATTACCGTTTTACATATTTTAATTTGAATCAAATAAAGTAATGACAATTATCCACAATTAGATCCCATGTACTAATTGCAGATCAATTCACACCAAATGCTTTATTTCTTTTTGCAACTGAGTATAACGTTGATTTTTTCCCATGAATTTTAATACTATTTACTATCTACTATAAAAACCATAAGACAATTCTTATGATATCATACTTTGAATGAATTTTTAAACATACATATATTAGTTAATCTCATACATTTAATTAGTTAATGATATCAAAATGTAGTGCTGTTCCTAATAAATTCAATTGACACTTGAAAGAAATAAAACAAATGCTAAAGAATCTTACGATATATCATTTAATGAAAAATATTATAATTATTTAAATATAAAAAGTGATCTGGAATTAGTGCCTAATCCACATCTAGTGGTTTTACCCTATTATGTATATCAATATATGCCAGAATAAAATATAAAATATCTCGTAAACATTGGTTTTTGATATCACTACCTTAATACTTTTATATTTATAATAATTAAAGGAGTTATATTATGTATAAAAAAATCTCATACAATTCAATTTTAAAAAATAAAAATGATCTTGAAGTCTCAAGAAATATGATTGAGAAAAATTTCTGAATGTTCTCTTTCTGAGATAAAAGGGATGTATAATTTCAGATATATATGCCTCTTTGAATCAAACAACATTCTCTTTTTGTATCATTAAAAATAAAGGAGATATTTTAGATGATCAAGTTAGAGAAAATATCTTGTATGTATTTACTATCACGAATAGTACAACTCTTATAACTATAATATCCTTATTCTGATTATTGTATTTTATTTTTTTAAATCAATATAGCGATGTTTGCGTTGCATTAAATTTTTGCGTCTACAGAAACAAATAAATAAGCGATTATGGCTCATCAACAAAAAGAATGAAGTAAAGAGCTCCGTAAATGACGAAATATATGATCCAGAATATCGATATCAATTGTGATGCCTAAAATTGAACGATGATGACGATGGCGAAGAAAAAAAGAAGTAGAATTTTCTTTGGATTCGATCATTGATCCGTCTTGGCGACAAGCCACCCGAACGACAGGATGTGACTGGAACCGGACGTAACGAGTTTAGCATACGTAAACAGTTCCAGAAATGAAGGAAACATCTCGGTTATTAGTCATTGTCGTACTGCAATGACTTATGCCTTATTAGCATCAAAATAATATTATTTAGTATGACACACTTTTTCAAATTTTAAAACAGTCATTATAACAGGTATTCAGATAGCAATGTGTCTGTCTTGTTGCTCTGCATGTTGCTTACTAATAATAAACACTAGTGTTGCTATTAGAATTGCAGCAACTGAATTCTCATTTGTTGACAGCTTGCCTTCATGGTATAACAACTTTAAGCAACAATTTGCTTTAACCAGCAGTTTACCGATAATTTTAAAATTATCATCATCAAAATTTGTACTACTGCCATCGTGTTGCCATAATAATATACAACATCAAATAATGCTGTCATATTACCAACAACACAAGATAACATTGATGCAGCTTATTGTTAAACAGTTGGCAATACATATACACATTGTTGCCTACTGTTGCTACAATGTTGATACTATTGCTACAATGTCGAAAAGACAAATTTATGGCAAGTTGTCAGCATTATAAGCAATAACGGATTTGTGAGATATGCTTTGTTATCTGGGTAGCCATTAAATTATTATTATATTTTATTATTATATATATTTTATATATATATATTTTAGTCCAAAGTGGAAGTTTGCACTTTTTGCAACAATCTAGGATTTCATAATGTTTAATCGTGCATTTGCAATATTCGGTCATCTATTAGAGTATAAAAAATATAGATTTTATATATATACATATACATATATTTATAAAGAAACCTTTATTTTTTCAAGGAATTATCTCTGAAATAAATGGTTGTTAGAAAAGATATGTAGCGAATCAAAATTTTTTCTACTCTAAAGAAATATCGTAGATAGAAATAAGATTATGTAATTTGCATAGAGGATATTTATATTAATATGTAATTATGATAGTAAATATAACAGTAAATATATGTATATAAATTTTACAAAACAATGAAGGTCAACATTGATCAATGTTTTTCTGACAAAATACTACATACATGTATGTACTATTATAAACAGCGTTTGCGGAGTTTATAAACTTAGCTGGGACATTATCTGACTCGAGTAACATCTCTTTCTCTCTCTCTCTCTCTCTCTCTCTCTCTCTCTCTCTCGCGCGCGCGCGCGCGTTGAATATTTATATACATACTGCATTGCGGAATTAAAGTATATTTTCCTATACACATTTCACAGAAATAACTATCATTTAAAAAACTGGTTGATGCTGAAATTCATATTGTTAGCATATTGTGCGCGTGCTTATAGCATTTTTACATTGAATCTTCAATTTCAATTGACCGCGTAAATCGGCGAATAGAGATTCACCGTGCAATCATTTGCAATTATCGCAAACGCATCATCATCCGATGTCTTTCATCTGACTCAGCTTGGAAATTAAAAAATCAGTAATCCGTTATCGCTTTCCTTTTTTGCTTGCTCTTCCTGCCGTCCCTCCTCTCTTTTGATCATATTTTGCATTAAATACAATTTATAATAATACAATAACAACTAGATACGATTAAAAGAAGGTTACCAGCAATGGTAACACCAGTCACAAAATATTAATCGTTATTGGCAGAAGATCGTTTGCTTTTCATATACATATTATAAACATACATCAGGTATTGAAACAATAAACCATACCTTCTCGTCCTCCTCTGATTCAACTGCCATTCAATTTCCTCCTTCACGCCTCGCATCCTGCAAGAGAGATGGCTCCTGACCGATTCTCTCTATGTCAGTGCACGCTTTACCTTCGTGCATGGCACTTTGTTTGAACTTCGTATCGTATTTCACTCCGTTTTATATAAAACAATTTCTTAAACTACTTACTCTCAAATTTTTATAAACTAAATAATAATTCTTAAATTATTTTTCTGATATAAATTATTAATTTTGTTAGATATTACAACTACTACTTACACTTTAATTTGTCCAATATGTTACAAATAGAATATTTAATACAAACGAGGGAATTAACTTTTCTTTTAAAATATCTTATTCCAATCTTTGTAAAGGAATAAATTAATGTGATTATAAGAAACTTTAAACTATAGTGCGTGTCACACTTTTGACAAGCAGAATTTCAGTCGTTCGACTATCAGGGGTTGATGTGGAGAGATTGTTACTCACGATGAATGCGGAGGAAGCTAAAGTGGGTTGCTTTCAAATGATGTTAGTGTTGCTACTCGGAATAAACTATGTCATTGTCGCCATGAGTCACGGGCTACCGGTTTTTCATAATTATACGCCAAAATTTTATTGTCAGGTAAGATAGAGTATAAAGGGAAAGAAATTAAAAATTTTTATTTATTTTTATTTTTTTGTGATATAAGCTATTATCTTAATAGTCAAAGCTATTATCTTAATTCAGTGAAATATACACATAGGACGATATTCAACCAAAAAAAAAAATCGGAAAAAGTTTATAAAGGAAGGAGTATAAAAATGACTAAAATTAATGCTGAATGAATATCTTTAAAATTTATGTAGCCATTATTTTTTTGAAAGTTCGTACATTCATGAAAAAATGTTTATTTATTTTTAGGAAAGCTTGTGAAATCGTCCAAAAAAAATAAAATAGATCATTTAAACGCACTGCAAAAAACTCATTTTGTTTTTAAACGGTGATTTCAAAATTAATGGTGCGTTTGCATTTAACATAAGTTGGATCATGAAATACTATTAGAATACATTACCAGGAAGGTTACAAATATATATGTATATATATTTGTAGAATATATATATA
>NW_017259318.1:136103-136875 GCF_001594045.1 Atta colombica
ATTATATATATATAAATAATCGCCAAATATTTCAGGTAGCAGACTAAACTGAGTCGAAAAGTCCTCTATTTTGCAATTTTCGCAATAATTAACAAGATATTAATTACTAAAAATTGCCGAAAATTGGTTTTCAATAATTTTTTACTCAAATACTATCAGCTTTATAGAAAAACAATAAGAGACAAAAATTATTTATTTTTTTCAAGGGAAGGTTCACAACTGTCCGATTTGATTCTCCATGAAATATGTTGTTAAACACAAAAATTAAGAGACACATATTTTTTTATACGTGCGCTAACTCATGTTTAAAGAATGTTAAGTAAAACATCCCTTTAAAAAAAACGACATTTTTCTTTCAAAGTGAATCATCGGAAGTATAAAAGATAGAAAAAAATTTTTTAAACAAAGAGTTATAAGGTTTCAAGAGTAAAGTTATAGAAAAAAAAATTTTGTTTATTTTTTTGTTTTACAAAATATCTTCATCATAATTTTCTTAAATTTTCAAATTTTTTTTTTACCAAATTAAAGATTATTTTTTTATGAATTCAACCATGTGTAATAAAGTTATATTACAATATATTATTTTCGAGAATTAATTATTAACGCTATATACATAAACGCTATACACATAAATGCGTAAATAATTGTCGTTGGAACAGTAAAATATATGAAAACTTGAAAAGATGTCTTAAATAAAATTTGTATAGTTTTCTATATGCTTTATTATATACGTATAAATTTTATATACAATATATATATATATATACATACA
>NW_017259318.1:137279-138579 GCF_001594045.1 Atta colombica
ATATATATATATATATACACCCTGTGTGTGTGTGTGTGTGTGTGTGTGTGTGTGTGTATTGGAAGTACAAATTAGTTTGGTCCGTTTCCCTAAAGATTGCTCCAGCTGTTGTGAATGTTCATAGTGACAGCTGATTTTGGCGGTTCAGAGAGGTTAAACATCTGCTAATAATATTTAGTTTATATGGCTTGAGTTTCAGAAACCTTGATTTTTATTGTGTTTGAAATGTCGAATTTTGTATTAACCAAGCAGCATTTATGGGAGGTTTTGATTTTCTGCTTTAATTGGAAGAAAAGTGCGGCTGAAGCCCATCGAATACTTGTCGAAGTTTATGGTGACACTGCTCCAACTGATAAATCAAATAGGGAATGATTTCGACGTTTCAAGGATGAAGATTTCAGCGTTAAAGATAAGCTTCACTCTGGCCAAAAAAATTCGAAGACAAAAAATTAGAGGCATTACTCGAAGAAGATCAGAGTCAAACGCAAGAGGAGCTTCATTGAGGGGTAACTCAACAAGCCGTTTCTGTACGCTTGAGAGCCATGGGAATGATTCAAAAACAAGGAAATTGGGTGCCTTATGAACTGAAATCAAGAGAAAGGCGATTTTTCACTTGCGAACAGCTGATTTAAAGACAACAGAGAAAAATTTTTTTGCATCGGATTGTGATTGGAGATGAGAAGTGGATATTCTACGACAACCCCAAGAAGAAAAAATACGTTAAGCCCTATCAATCATTGCCATCGATCTCAACATCAACACCACGGCCGAACATTCATGGTTCGAAGATCATGCTCTGTATCTGGGACCAAAAGGGTCTTATTTACTATGAGCTGCTGAAACCTGGCGATTCCATTACGAGCGATCGGTATCGGCTACAATTGATTCGCTTGAACCGTGCATTGCGAGAAAAACGGCCGGAATACGAGCAAAGACATAATAAAGTTATTCTTCTTCATAACAATGCTCGGCCTCATGTCGCTAAAGTCGTAAAAAAATATTTGGAAACGCTCAAATGGAATGTTTTACCCGCCATATTCTCCGGACATTGATCCTTCTGATTGTTCCGAAGGATGCAGCAAATCACCGGTTCACTTCTTTCGCGGAAATCGAAAATTGACTCCAAAATTGGATCGCCTCCAAAAATGAGTCATTTTTTCGAGATGTAATTCGAAAATTGCCTGAGAGATGGGAAAAAGTAGTAGGCAGCGATGGACAATACTTTAATTGATCTGTTCATTCATTTTGAAACAAATGCATTTTTGAACTAATTTGTACTCCCAATATATATATATATATA
>NW_017259318.1:138679-140660 GCF_001594045.1 Atta colombica
TTACATGTTTATGTTTCAGCGCCATTTAAATTTGACCTTAGGAACTTATAAAATCATTAATTAATATATTATGTAATAAAATTTTAAATTATATCTGTATTTATATTTGTGTAATTTATTTTTTGTTCTCGATTATTATATTAATTTCACGTCTAAATTACTGTATTAAGATAAAATATATCAATTTAAAGAAATAGTTTCTTACTCTTTAGAATACAATAATTTGACATCACAAATAAATTTTTATATATCCTAGATGAAAGATTCAACGCTTAAAAGCTATGGTTGTCAACTCATGGAAAATTCATCGATGTTTGTCAATTTAACTTTTGCATCGCCAGAAGTGTCAACGTTTATGTCCTGTTCCGGCGAATATCACTTCGAGACGGAATTTATGGAGAACAGTGTAGTTACTGAATGGGGTTTAGTATGCGAGAAACGATATCTATCTTTTCTTGGGCCAACTGTTTATTACATAGGAGTGCTTCTGGGTGCATGGATCACCGGATTTTTAATTGATCGTATTGGTAGACTTCCAGTCCAAGCGATATGTCTTTATGTGCAAGGCACAATGGCGGTCGCACTCTATATTGTGCAGGTAAAAATTTCTTATCACGATATTAAAAATAGTAGCCGACAAATTTAGAATTTAATCGTTATATTTCTAGAAAGATGACAAAATTTATTTGAAAGATGAGAAAATTAAATTTACACTAATTATTCCATTTTTATAAAAGTGGTTTAGTGTTATTGCATTCAATTTTTCGTAATGAAACAAACGATTGATAATTCTTTATCAATTTTTTTCATGAATTATCTTACTATTCTAGATGTTGTGGATTTGATACTCGAGCAAAAAAAAGGAACATTTAATAAATTGATTACTTATCCTAATTAGGGATGCATCGGATTGTAAAATTACCGGATAACGAATACCGGATATCTGAAAAGAATGTGACATCAGATATTTGATATCCGATCGGGTATCCGGGATCGGATATAGAGCAATTCTTCGATCGGATATTTTCTGGATATCTAGTACAAATTCTTCAAAATTCTAAAGAAAGAAAAAATAGCGTTGATAATTTTCATTAAGTTTGTTCTTTTTCCGCCTCAAGTTCTGAACTAATGTACACTAGTGTAATAAGTTAAAATGAGATAGATATAATTTATTTTACTCTAACTTATTGCACTAATTCAGCACTAGGTCAGAATTCTTCGAAAAAGAACAGATTTTACACTTTTATCTCCTCAACATGAAAAGAAAAAGAGGAAAGATGAACTATAAAAGAAATTCAGCTGAAAAGAATAGAATTCTGCGTGAATGAAATTTTCAATATACAGTTTCAGTCGGATATATTGCCGATACAGTTGGATGTACAATATATAGTCGGATATAATATTCAGTGGGATACGGCTATTCGACCGGATAATATCGGATACCTTTCGGATATTTTCTGGTGCATCCTTAGTCGTAATGTATAAGAATTAAAACGAGAAATGTTAAAGGAGAGTAAAATTTGCGATTTTAGAGTTATCCTGCGTTTCTGATGTTACGTAGTCTTCAAGGAGTATTCGTTCAAGGCTTGCAGAATTCTACATATATTCTTTCCCTGGAATTATTTCCAGCGCGATTTCGCACTCTTGTCGCATTGATTATGCAGATTTTCTGGTCGATGGGTCTCATACTGCTCGCAGTACTCAGCTACGTGATTCCTGATTGGCGAATTTTGCAATTGGCTGTTTCCGTACCCACTGCGATCACTGTGCTGTATATTTGGTAAGGAAAAGAAAAAGGAAGGGAAGAGGAAGAAACAATCCACAATTAATACAAAAATAGAAAATCTTCAAGATACTTTAAAATCAAAAATTTTAAAATCTTTCAAATGTTATATTTATGTGATTTGTAATATTAAATAAATATAAAAATATATATTTTATACATATATATATTATACATATATATATTTTATACATATAT
>NW_017259318.1:140731-149584 GCF_001594045.1 Atta colombica
ATAAAATATATAAAAGCTCTCCTCACATTATATAGTATGTAACAGGATTATACCGGAATCGCCGAGATGGCTGCTGGCTAAAAAAAAATCAACAGAAGCTGATATGGCGCTTGAAAGAATTGCAATATATAACAGGTGTTGCATTGGATTACGAACGAAGAATATTCTTATGCATGAAGTATACGTGGAAAGTAACTCAATGTCGATAAAACCGAAGAGAAAGTCGCGTGTCATCAGTGATGAATTTGAGAAAACAAGAGCTGACAAAAATCAGCGAAAAGAAATTACGAATTTATTAAACAAATCGGAACTAACTGAACAAAAAATTATAGGTATAATTAATGAACATATTGTATATATTAAAAAATTTATTACATTTTTCATACATTAATATGTATAAATATGTATAAACATATAAATATTCATAAACACGTATAATCATGTATGAAATATGTCTATACATATTTATACATCTTTTTTTGTAAAATTATTTTTTAGTGTAATAGAAATAGCAATAATAGTGTGAAAATATAAAAAATAATTAAAGGGATAATTTTCGCATTATTCATTTTAGAAAAAAACAAGTTTGGAAAAATGTTAAAAAAATTGCTCATACACAATTATGCGTAATTTTATATATGATTATACGTAGCAATTAAAAAAGACTCCAAAGATTACATCAATAAAGAAGTGTAAAGCCAATGAGAGTCGACACAGTTGTACGTGTGTAATCAAAAATTATACACACACACACACACACACACACACACACACACACACACACACACACACACACACACACACACACACACACACATATTATATACATATCAATCACCAATTATAGACGTTTCATAGGTCATCTTCAGTGTAATAAAGTCATTGGAATCAAATTGATATGTTGTAAAACAATAGGCAAATTCAGTGAATCATCATTAGGCTGTTGTCCAAAATTGAGAATTTATTGTCTGCTATACTTAGCTATCCAAACAAGAATAGTCATTTAACTAAAATCGAATTAATGTATGACATTTTTGAACTTTTAATCGTAATTAAAGTATTAAAATTGATTGTATCAATTAAATAAAACTTACATTATAAGCATAACGATAATTCGTTATAACGTGATGTATTTATAACTATCTTGAGAGCGTGTGAGAGGACATTTCTCACGCAGTGTTTATAAATATATATAAAAGTTAAACAAAATAAATACCAACGATACAAATTTATAATTTATAAAACATGGAAACCAAATAAATATTGAATATCAATATAAAATCGACGATATAAATTTATAATTTGTAAAACAAGAACACATCCATTTTCTCTAAATTAAATTATTATATAACGAATCGAACAATTCCGTGTCATTTTGCAGATTAATTTTTTTGTTTTTTTATATGAATCGCTTTCGAATTAATGTTTTATTAAACCCTTGTTCTAAAATTTGGTCATTCCAATCAAAATCGTGATTGTGCTCAATTCTACGCTCTGTGATTACAGAGTGTTGTATGATGTTCCTTAATACATATTTATTTTATATGATTCCGATGTTCCTTAATATGTATCTTTAATAATCTTTTCGTCTGACTCACATAGGAAGCATCACAATTTTGATAATTAATTTTGTATATCACATTAGAATGTAATGACAGTAATTTGTCCTTTTGTGCTCTTATCAATGTATTAAGTTTATTAATTCATATGTAAGCTAAATGAATCGCTCTATTATTTTTGAAAAATCTTTTGAATTTCTCTGCTATTGAAGATACGTAGGGTACAACAAAGTATGTAATTAAATTGTTGGCAATTTTCTTTCGGTGTAGGTTCTTGTTCGAATTTGGTGTGTAGCCTTTTTTTAATGCTTTCAAAAATCAGTTTTAGGATAACCGTTAGTAAGTAAGATGTTAATAATGAACTTAAAGTTTTTCTCATGAAAAGTGATTGTGATAATAATAAAACACTGTCAAATCTATAATTGTCCCCATTTTATGGCATCTTTGGTGACACGAAAATTTAGATACCGTGCCGAGAACGAGAGTTTGTAATACCAATCGTATATCAAATAGTCATCATTCTTTACTAAGGTTACATCTAGAAAATTCAAACAATTGCCGCCTCTCTTCATAATAAAATTTAATCGAGAATGGTAACTATTAAACATACTTAATAAATTAACAATATTTTCTTCCTGTATTGACAGTGCAATGTCATCAACGTACCTCACGAAGAAACCCAATGAAAATGGCCAACTCTCAAGAATAGTTTTCTCTAAATTCTGCGCATCAAGATTAACATTTATTAAGATCAAGGTCAGGGGATTTTCATTTTTGGGGATTTTCATTTTTGCACTGATTCATTTTTATGTACAGTCTTAAGATGTCAATCCGACGACTGTATTAGCATCTTAAGACATTATTTCAGACAGTTTTAAAATAAAAACGGATTCTAATGAATACCGTCCCGTTTCGCAGTTGGTAGCCTTCTGCACTATGAACAGTCCATAGAGGGAGGGCAGAGATTTAGAAAGAGACTGTCCAATTGCACATACTATGTTATTTCTTCCATCATGTTTTTTTTACTCACTCTGTGTATAAAATCAAATATTTAATACTAAAAAATTTATTTTAGGAAAAACTTTGGAAGCCAATTCGATCAACTTGAAAAACAAATTTTCTAATGTAGAATTATGGCAAGAGATGCCAAGTTCAGCGGAAAATTTTAACAAGCGGCATTTGCCTTCGAATTCAAAGTGCGATCAAGAGTCAAAGATGACTACACCATCGAAATGCGATAAAAAATTTTTTTTGAGAGACACAGAGGAAGTAATGTTGTGTAAAATAAAGAAAGAAAAAACGAGTAAAAATGAAGAGAAAACGGGAAGTATCGATACAAAACAAACTGTAAACAAAATAAACTCAACATTGAAAAATGCAATTGAATCATCGATATTAAGAAAATATGGTGCTATAATGATTTGTCAATGGTAAAATGTTTTAAAAAATTATTTCTTTCTTTTGCCTTTTGTATTATTTTTATTTTATTAAATAATGTAAAATTTTTAATATTTTTAAACTTATAACTTTATGATCTTTAATTTAAGGTGGACGTTTACAATAGCGTGCAACATACTTGATGATCTGACACCGAATTTTCAGATTAATAGGCACATCACGTTCGCCCTGAGTGCAGCTCTCGAAATGGCGACGAATACATTTGTATATTTTATATTATCTAGATACGGTAGACGACTGCCAATATGTATATATCAATCTTTCAATGGCATTGTTTGTATTTTAATTGCGGCTTTCTTTATTTTAACTGCTGCCATTGCACCGTGGATCGGTATATAAGATGAAGAAGATATAACTTCTTCTATTGTTTATAACACATTTATTATTACAATCATAATATTTTAGTAAATTTTATTTTAGAGTATTGTAGACGTTTTGTATGTACGACATATGATGTTGTTTAATGTTTTTATTTCAGATATCGCAAAGACGACAATATTACTATTTGGCAAAGTAACTATCATGAGTACTCTTTCTATTGTCTACTTGTATACTGTTGAAATATTTCCAACAGTGATACGAGGTCGCTGCTTAGGTTTATGTGTGATGTCCGCAAAAATCGGCAGCCTAAGCATACTGCATTTACTTTTATTAGTATGTATCCATTTTTCTTGTTTAAGAATTTTTTATTTATATCTGCAGTTTCTTTAAAATTCAATATTTTTCAATTTATACTATTCTCCGACAAATCAAGAATTGGCAAAATTAGCTAATCAAGAGTCATACAGTCATTAGAAATACGAATAACTTTTTTTATTAGAGACATGTATCACTTCCGATACCGTTACTAATCATTGGAATGTTATGCCTCGTCTCCAGTGTATTAGTTTTAATTTTACCAGAAACACTGAACAAAATTTTACCTGATCAAGTAATGGATATGAAGAATATAATCGACGAGAATAATTGCAAGAGTGATGATATCAATATAGAAAATGACATAAAGGAAGATTTGACAGAAAGACAAATTTTAAGGCAAAAACTCTTTTCAGAGAATTGGGTAGATGCTGGCAATGGAATTTTGGTGAATTTTATGGAAAATAAAAATACCGAATAATTTACAAAATAAAACAACTTTGTACTAAAATTATCATATTTAATGGACATCTTTAATCCGCTCTAGTCTTATGAGATCCTCACGCAAACTATTCACTGATAAAACAATGTTTAATAAACATAAAATACTTTTTAAGAAACAATTGTTGTCATATTCACACAAAACGAAAATTCTCATGAATCTCTGGGCTATGTTCAGATTTCCACCCAAGTGCCAATCAGATATCACTCCACTTTTGTTGTTTATCGGAAGTTAAACATAATACCCAGAGAGCACCCATTGGGAAAATGTGTCCTTGGATATTTAATAAATGTCAGTCCGAGAAATCAATTTAAACTGATTCGATATGCAACTTGTTTAAAGAATGCATTTTCATGCCACATACAGAGATGTAATACTATTATTAGGTATATGTACATATATCCACATACAACAATTGTAATGTAGCAAAACTGATTAGGAAAAAAATTAACTGAAGCAAATATTCTTTTAATGATTTCTTTAATAAATAATTTACTCATATTTATACATGAAAGGAATATGATTCAATGTAAAAATGTGAGAAAGTTGTGAATTATTTATCACAGTCAAGTAACAACCTGTTAATTAACTCCTATAGAAACATTATTTATATTGAAAAAAATGTAGAGAATGAATATACAAGACAAATATAAAATTACAACTTTAGGGAACCTTAGGTTGAACGATACCATTGTTTTGAGAATTAGTATGTTGCGTTTGCTCAGCAGCTGTTTGTAGAAGTCTTGTTCGACGTCTAGTGTAATGCTGCCATAGCAGAATCTGCTGATCGTCAATAAATTTTGTACATTGAGAATTCACAACTTCTCTTCTAAAGTGTTCATACTGTAATAAATCCAGGAAATACAAGCACATAGGATACTTTAAATACTTTGCATATTCTGGTTCTTTCCAATATAATAGATATTTGAGATAATTAATAAATGTCATGTCTTTGAAATAACCACGTTGTGCCAAAACTAGAAATATATTTATCAGAAATAAAATAAAACAAATTTTTTTTTAAACCTAAAGAATGCAAGGATCATTCTTACTTACAATTTAAATAATTTGGGTTGGCAAGACATTGTACAAACTCTAATTCAACCTGAAATCGTACTCGCTGTTGATCATCTGTCTCTGGAGCCCCTAAAATATAAAATTTTACATAATATAAATTTATATAAATAAATTTCAAAATGATCAAAAAAACAATTTATCAATTAATTTTGTAGTGATCACCACATAATACGTACTTAAAATTGATTATTATATAACTTAATAAGTTAAAGATAGGTTAAAATGAAAATATATAACATCAAGTGACTTTTAAACATTTGTCTAAGTCAATTAAAAACTACAGCTATATAATTTGAAAAAGATAGGTTAGAATAGAAGTGCTAAAAAAAAAGAATATACCGTTCATTCCAATGAAAGATGGTTTTCTGCCTTTCATGAGTCCTGGCGGATCATCCAGTCGGTTCATAGTACATCAACTTTTGTTGAATATTTGACTCCTTTTACACCGTTAAAACGGTTAAGTACGCGTATTAAATTGGTGCGAATTAAATATTTGATACGTCCTTATTTATACTGATCTATCTCAGAATAAATTTGATTAGGTGACATGATGGTTATGTTCTAAAATTGATTGCCTGTACTGGAAATGAATAGTGTACGTAATGTAAATTATCGCATTTGCAGTAATAGCAGTAAATTTAGAACAACCGAATCTTCACTGCTTTTTCAAGATATAAAATCTCTTTATTCTAACTTTGGTAATTATTTAGAATAGCTACCTCATCTCCGATTTTGACATTAGACTCATTCGACGTTTTCATTCAAAACGAAAGAATCGGGTAGAAAAACGTGGCAAACGTTGGCCTCTCGAATCAAGATATTAAGCGTTAATGATTATTGAGGTTAGGAAATTTGTTACACAGACATGGATCACTACATACAAAATGGTATGAGATGCATCAGTGTTGTCACGGTTAAAAAATAATTTCACTAAATCCCTTCAAAATTCACTAAAAGATCACAAAAGTCACCAAATGCATGAAATGACTAAAAAGGAGGGGAGAGAACAAAATAGGGTAAATATATTTTTGCAACCCTGTTGAATACAATTACTCTTCAATAAATAAATTAATTGCACTGTTTGCAATTTATATAGATATATATTCTGTACACAATTACATCAATAAAAGCCGATTGTTCCATCTTTCGATAAATTTTAAATTTTGCGTGTTAGGTAAGTCTCTGGCAATACGATCGGATAATTTTGCTACTTACCTAATTAAAATAAAATTTGTCGTAAAATTTGCCAGAAGATTGCCAATTGGCTTTAATATATAATAAGATTGTAACAATCTCTCCTTATGTATCATTTTATAATTTATATTTAAAAAAAAATAACTATAATAAATCATATTATAGAATGATTGATAAAACAACTCATTACACTTTGGTTTGTGAAATTAAAAATGAAACCTATATATAAATCATATAACTAGATTATACTAGATATTCAGCCAGAAAACGCAACTTTAAGATTCTTGGTTTATGTTAATATGGCTCAATATTTAGATCCAATAAGGAACTGAAAACAAGATCAATCAAAGAAATAGAAGACGCTGACATAAAAATTCACCAAATAAAGAAACTAATTCATTAAATCATCAAGACCTTAAAAATCAGTGAAAAATCTCCATAAATAGTACTAAATTAGTGAAAAATCTCCATAAATAGTAACATTGAGCTGCATAAGCATAGCATTTAAAGTGTCATTTCATGCAGCGAAGCTTCGCTGGCGAAGACTCTCTACTCAATTTGAGCGAAAAACTTCGCTCATAGTTCAACACTGGCCTAGTTTCCACTGATATGAATATGATGAATAATATAAATAAATGATGATGATAACAATAAAAATAATAATAGTGATATGAAAACATAAAAATAATTAGAGATAATTTTTATATTGTTTACTTTAGAAAAAAATAAGTTTGGAAAACTAATAATAATAATAATATATTATTATTGTCTTATTATATTATTTATATCTATTATTCAAAATAATGTAAATATTATGAAAACGAAGATCTTCTAATTTTAATTTCGAGACTGATACAAAGTAAAATCTTCATTGCGATTTTCGAAGTATAACCCTAACGAAAATGAAGAAGTTTTATAAACGTTTGTTTAACGTTTACATGAGCGGTATGGAAAGAGTTAATAACATTTTTGAATAATGTAAGCGCGATGCGGCGAAATATATAGAACCGCCATGCCAGGCTAATGAAGCGCTAATTCCCTCTCCCTGCGCGCCGTCGCCGCCGCCGCTCGAGTGGGCCGTCCTACGAATTCGCGCGGCGCGGCTTAATCGCATATTGGCTTAAACATTTCCTTTTCTAATTCGAAAATTATAGCGAGTATTTCAAAATAGTAGAACGAATTTTTTGTTCCCTTTGATCCATTCTCCACTCCGAATGTGACTCGTATCGTGGCCCCATCTTATGAGACACCCTGTATATATATATATATATATATATATATAAGGTGTACAACTTTGCTTCCGCCGTTTTTTTCCGAAATTCGAGGCTTTATTGTAAAAAACTGGTTATACATTTATGATTCAAAGTATTGTCCATCGCTGGCCACTACTTTCTCCCATCTTTCGGGTAGCGTACGAATCCCGCGTCGAAAAAACTGGTCATCTTTTGAGGCTATCCACGAATCGATCCAATTTTTTTACTTCTTTATAAGACCGGAAGTGCTGGTTAGCCAGGCCATTGATCTAAACAAGTGATAGAGGGAGCAATGTCTGGAGAATACGGCGGGTGGGATAGGACTTCCCATTTCAACGTTTCCAAGTATGTCTTGACCACTTTCGCAACATGGAGTCGAGCATTGTCATGCTGCAAAATCACTTTATCGTGTCTCTCGTTGTATTGCGGCCGTTTGTCTTTCAATGCTCGGCTCAAACGCATCAATTGCATTCGATACCGATCGCCTGTGATTGTTTCAGTCGGTTTTAACAGTTCATAATACACTACGCCGAACTGGTCTCACCAAATACAGAGCATGACCTTGGAACCATGAATATTCGGTTTGGCCGTCGACGTGGAAGCATGGCCGGGAATTCCCCATGATTTTCTGCGCTTGGGATTATCGTAATGAACCCATTTTTCGTCCCCAGTCACAATGCGATGCAAAAATCCCTTCCGTCTTTGCCTTTCAAGCAGCTATTCACAAGCAAACAAACGCCGTTCAATATCTCTCGGCTTCAATTCGTACGGCACCCAATTTCCTTGCCTTCTGAATCATTCCCATGGCTTTGAGGCGTTTTGAAATGGCTTGTTGAGTCATTCCCAATGATCGTGCCAATTCTTTTTGATTTTGACACGAGTCTTGCTCAAATAATGCCTCCAATTCTGCATCTTCGAAAACCTTCTCTCTTCCACCGCTATGCCGATCTTCGACGTCAAAATCTGTTCTTGAAGCGTTGAAACCACTCACGACACGTTCTTTCACTAATAACGGCCTCACCATTCGATGAGCATTCGATGAGCCTCAGCCGCAGATTTCTTCATATTCAAGTAAAAAATTAAACCCTCCCGCAAATGACGAGAATTTGGCTCGTAAACTGACATTTTCAATCGAGAATAACTTTATGATGCAGACACAAATCGACTAATGTTT
>NW_017259318.1:149675-157886 GCF_001594045.1 Atta colombica
TTCGTTATTTTATAGTATTATATAAAAACAAATTATTATCATAGATGTCATCATTTGTATATTAACATTAATTATATTTTTTTTATGTGTTTCATCTCTTTCACAACATCTTTGAATATGTTACAACTATACATTCATTAGCGTATAAGTATTCATGATTCTTCGAAGGAGCAATTCCCGTACAGAAATGAAACATGGTAAGTGGAGGTTCGAATTCGGATGGGTAACTGCGCATGAGTGCATCATAAAATTAGTTCTCGAAGTTTATAAAATAAATTTTTTTTTATTATAATTTTGTTGTGTATCCTCTGAAATATTATATGATACTAATCAATAATATTTATTTTCACAATAAAATTTCAATGAAATTTTCTCCACTATTACACTATTAGTGACACTATTGTCGAATTTACTTATTGCATTAGTGACACTAGTAGTATATTTTTATACTAACTAGCTTAATTCAAGATTTTATTTTCAATTCGAAAATTAATCGAAATTGGAGCCAAAAATCCATCGAAATCAATAGAAATTTCGAAAACTTTCAACTTTTATTTTCAAAACGACGTCTTTTCGAGAAATTATTTCTGATTGGGATCCTTCTTTTCATCTTTTACGCCCGTATTCATAGTCAGATCTTGTACTTAAGGCTTCTTTAAATTTATCTTTAGATGATCAGTAGCCAAAATAATTCGTAGAGTATCTGAAGATAAATTTAAGGAAGCCTTAAATATAATAAGGCCTGAATGAAGACTATGAATACGGGCATTAGTCTTAGGGTAAAATTTCGAAGTGCTGAAATACATAAATACGAAGCTACATGATTTTTAACAACTTAGAAGCTATAACCTATAACAACCGACCTTCTCAGCTTAGCGGCGGAGTGGCAACAAAGCAAGGAGGAAAGGAGTAAAAATGGCGAATATGCGAATACTCACATTTAGTGTTATTAGTTTAAACAGAGAAAACTGTCCTACAAACGCATAGTTAATTAATACACTGAGGTGTGTTCGGATTCCTACTTGTTCTTCGGGTGTTCTTCGGGTGTTCCAGATGTTATGTCATTCTTGTTTAACATTCATAAATAACAAAAATGGAGTGATACCTAGGTAGCACTCGGGTGGAAATTTGATATAAAAAATTTTTTATGCATGAATGTGTATAAATATGTATAAACATACATAAACATACATAAATATTCATAAATATGTACAATTATATATGTATAATTATGAAATTGTTGAAATTAATCGTTAGAATTAATTAATGCTTTACATATTTTGGTTTTTTATATGTTTTTCTTTTGTAATATCATTTAGATTTAAATTGCATTATTCATATCTCGCGCCTTCACGATCCACATGTATACCGATTCATACGAGGACGTGTTATCTTTTTTATTCGCCAACACCGTATCACCACTGAGTGTCACTTCGTTCTTCTTATGAATGACTCGCCATTAAGCAAATGTAGCAACTACGTGCGTTTTTTTTTAATAAAAGCGATCCATATAAAGAAGTGTCGTCATTATTGCTTGCATCCATATTCCTAATCTCTCAACAGATTATGGGCCCAAGCAAATTTGCGATTTGCGATCGCGGAAAGAAAGTGCTCATGAAAATTTGATCATTGAGTTAACCCTCTTCGAGAGTCAAGGCAGCGACACGCCACATTTTTTTCACCTCGCAACGCCACACACGTGGTGGAGAATCTCTCTCTCTACATCTTGTGCACAGAAGTTTAACTTTTTCGTGAATACTCTACACGTTCTTTCGTACAAAGGCATACATCACGATGTTGGAAATAATCGACCTCAAGAATGTGACAAAGTTCGACGACACAAATTTCCAATTATAGAAATTCCAGATAAAAACCATTCTAATGATAAGTGGCCTGATGAACGTGACAAACGCAACGCTCCCGAAACCAGAGCTAACAACGGCTGACTATGCAACGTGGAATATTAGAAATGCCAAGGCTATGTGTATCCTATCGTCAGCAGTGGAATATTCGCAACTCGAATATTTATAGTAACATGCGAAACTGTGGCAGAGATGTGGGAAAGCTGATCTCCATCCACGAACAGAAAAGTGCTGCCAATAAGCTTACTCTTATGACAAAATTCCACGAATATAAGATGGTTTCGATTCAGTGACACAACATGTCACCAAAATCGAGAATATGGTCAGGCAGTTAAAAGACGTCGGCGAAGAGCTATCTGAGGTTATGATAATGATCTTCGGCACCCTATCGCAGAGATTCAATTCGCTCATCATCGCCTAGGACAGAGTAAGCGAAATCGTACTTGAGACAACCTTGATCGAATGGCATCGAAGAAGACCGATTGGCCAATTTTGAAGAAGCAATAAACACATTGGCCGCAGTTAAAATTCAAAAAAAAGATGGCTCGAAACGTAACAACTCAAAGAAGGAAGCGTAATAAGGAAAGCACGCCGGACACGACAGAAAGGAAATGTTTTGCCGCTACTGTTACAAGAAAAGTCATATCGAAAAGCTACTATCGCTGCTACAAGAAACGTGACGACACCCGGAATAAGAAGAAAACCTCCGACTCGACGAAGGCCGACACGACGGACTGCGGTGCTTTCATGATATCAAATTCAGAATTTGTATCACGCGTAATGCAGGATGATCCGAATCAGGTATGAATCCTCGATAGCGGTGCCTCACAGCACATATGTTTCCACCGGGTTTTGTAAATTAGACGAAGGTTATCGCGAATCGGTAAGTCTCGGTGATAATTCGACTTGCGAATTGAGAGGCCGTGGTATAACAAATATTAAAATGTTCGTCAACGGCTAGATGGTAGGCTCGACGACGTTTTATATATACTATCACTACGTAAAAATTTTTTAATCGATGTATGTACATCAAAAGATTATGTTCTAAAATTCGAATCGAACAATGTAAAAAAATTTATCGCGTGCTTCCACAATGATCTATGGAATCAAACAAAGTACTTGTTTCGGCTATTAATTAAAGTTGTTGTAAATGAAATAAACGTAGCCGTAGTCGATAGTGTAAGAAACATGGCACGAGCACTTAGGCCATATAAATTGTCAATCTCTTCGTGATATGATAAACAATAATATTGTAAGCGGAATTTCACTATCTAATAATGACAAATTCTTTTGTGATAGTTGCTAATATGGTAAGCAACATCATATGTCGTTCAAACTTAAGGAGAAAATTCGTAAAGTAAAGGTCAGCGAATTTATTCATATCGATTTGCGGCCCGATGTCCGAGACGTCAATCGGAGGCTTTAGATATTTCTTACTTTTTAAGGACGACAAGTCAAGCTTTCGTCATACTTATTTCTTGAAATATAAGAGCGTCATAAACAAATTTAAAAAAAAAAAAAAATTTCGAACAATTAGTTTTGAACAAATTCGGGACGCGTATAAAAATATTAGAGCCGACAACGGCACGGAATTTTGTAATAAAAACATGACAAATTATTTTACTCTTCGTGGAATCGTCCTTGAGATCACCGTACACACATGAGCAGAACGGTCGCTCAGAGAGAGAAATGAGAGCAATAGTTGAGTGCTCATACCAGGCTACTTGCAAAAAATTTACCTACTATCTATGGGCCGAAGCTGTGAACACAACCATATATATTGAATCGATGCATTTCTTCCCGATCGCGTAACGTCACTCCCTTCGAACTATGGCACGGCAGGAAGCTTGACTTGTCGCACATACGTAAATTTGGCAGTGATGCATTTGTGCACGTGCCTAAGGAATAGCGAAAAAAGATCCCAAATCTAGAAAATTAATTTTGATGGGATATCATGGCGAATCTACAAATTGTAGGTTGCTCTTCGATCCATCCACAAATAAAATAACAGTGGCAAGAGACGTTGTAATTAAAAAATATCCGACAAACTGGACAGAGTATCTAATAATGTATCGCCAGACTTGATAGTTACCGACGAAAATAGTTTTAAATCTCTCAAAGCAAAATCAATCTCTTGAACAAACTGACGAAACAAAGAATTCAGAGCACGTAGGACAAGTCGCGTATAATTTAACCGAGAACTATTAAAAACGCCGAATCGTTACGAGCGTTGCGACATTCGATGAACCAACGACCGACTTTACCGAAGCAATTATGGACGAAAACGCAGATCAGTAAAAATCAGCAATCAATGAGGAGCTTGATGAGGCTCACGCGAAGAATAACACTTGGACTTTGGTTCAATCACCTAATAATCGTAATATAATCTGATATAAGTGGGTTTTTAAAATTAAAGAAAATCCAACAGGAAGCAACATCCGCTTCAAGGCGCGCTTATGAGCAAAAGGTTTTTCACGAAAGTTGGTTTCGATTATACCGAGACTTTTTCCCCCGTGATTCGCTACGATTCAATACACATCCTTTTGGCGATCGCCGCGAACGAGAATCTAAAGTTAAGCCAATTCGATATCAAAACCGCGTTTATTAATGGAACTCTAAGCGAAGAGATATATATATATGCAATTACTGGAGAACATTGATACCGGAAATGACAGAATGGTCTGTAAATTAAACAAAGCATTGTATAGTCTTAAACAGGCGGCAAGGTTGGAATAAACAATTTCACAAATTTTTACAAAGGTTTAATTTCCAGCAAAGCAAGATCATTGTGTCTACCTCGATCAGTTTGAAGGCGAGAAGATGTATCTCGCTCTCTATGTCGATGATGGACTAATCATAGCACTATCATAAGACACGCTGAATAAAATTTTCTCTACCTTGAATGCGACTTTCGAGATGATCAAAGGAGATGGAAACATATATGTTGGTATAGAAGTAGAACGCGATCGATCGAATAATGTTATCTTTATTCATCAAAAACAAAATATACGATTGGCTATTGGCACACTTCAGGATATCTAATGCAAATCCTGTATCAATTTTCGTCGAACTCTCATATAAAGTTACGGTCAGCCGATGCTGAGAACATAGCTTGTAAATATATGGTATACCGTGAGGCTGTAGGGGACTCTCCTATTTCTAGCGATTATAACAAGACCATCTCAAGATATCTCTTACGCAATCGGAATCGTTATTTGAATAATTACGATATATCTCAATGGAATGCAGTGAAACGAATTTTCAAATACCTAAAAGAAACTTAAATTATGGAATTACATATAGAAGCAACAGTTCTATCCCCAAATTAGAGGGATATATGGTAGCGACTCTGACTATGCAGCAAATATCGATACACCTTTCGACAAGTAGCTACATTTTCAAGCTAATGCATGATTCAGTTACATAGAACTCAAAAAGACAAGAGACCGTGACTTGAGTATGACCGAAGCCGAGTATTGCGGCAAGTCTAGCGACGAAAGAGGCAATCTGATTTAGAAAATCTTGATCGATCTTAGATATCAGTGCGAAGAAGCAATAACGATTATGACAACGAGAGCGCGATCAAAAACTCTGAATTCCATAGTCGCACAAAGCACATCGATGTGCGTTACCATTTCATCCGAGAAAAGTTCACAGATCGCGAAATAGATATTAAATTCATATCAAGCCAGAACCAATTAGCCGATATTTTCACAAAAGGTCTAACGAGATTGGTTCAAATATTTTAGATACGAAATGGGAGTCATGAATCGAAATACAGCTTTAAATTTGTAGATTGCGATTGTATTTCTTTTATATAATATGTACGTAAGCGGTGGGAGTATTGAAATTAATCGTTTGAATTAATTAATGCTTTACATATTTTGATTTCTTATATGTTTTCCTTTCGTAATATCAGATTTAAGTTGCATTATTCATATCTCGCGCCTTCACGATCCACATATATATCAATTCGAGGGCGTATTATTAAGTGTACAACTTTGCTTCCGCCGTTTTCTTATAGATGGCTTTAGCGGTAAGTGGTGGTCGAAATAAATAGATCATAGACGTCATACAATATACTTGGGCATCTGTCAACATAACCCCATAGAAACATTAGTCGATTTGTGTCTGCATCATAAAGTTATTCTCGATTGAAAATGTCAGTTTACGAGCCAAATTCTCGTCATTTGCGGGAGGTTTTAATTTTTTGCTTCAATATGAAGAAATCTGCGGCTGAGGCTCATCGAATGCTCTCAAATACTTATGGTGAGGCCGCTATTAGTGAAAGAACGTGTCGTGAGTGGTTTCAACGTTTCAAGAACGGTGATTTTGATGTCCAAGGTCATGCTTTGTATTTGGTGGGACCAGCTCGGCGTAGTGTATTATGAACTGTTAAAACCGACTGAAACAATCACAGGCGATCGGTATCGAACGCAATTGATGCGTTTGAGCCGAGCATTGAAAGACAAACAGCCGCAATACAACGAGAGACACGATAAAGTGATTTTGCAGCATGACAATGCTCGACCCCATGTTGCGAAAGTAGTCAAGACATACTTCGAAACGTTGAAATGGGAAGACCTACCCCACCCGCCGTATTCTTCAGACGTTGCTCCCTCTGACTATCACTTGTTTCGATCAATGGCACACAGCCTGGCTGACCGGAAGTGCTGATCAGCCAGGCCGTGTGCCATTGATCGAAACAAAAATTGGATCAATTCGTGGATAGCCTCAAAAGATGACCAGTTTTTTCGACGCGGGATTCGTACGCTACCCGAAAGATGGGAGAAAGTAGTGGCCAGCGATGGACAATACTTTGAATCATAAATGTATAATCAGTTTTTTACAATAAAGCCTCGAATTTTGGAAAAAAAACGGCGAAAGCAAAGTTGTACACCTAATATTTCTGATATATATCCAGAATAATCTTAGAAAGTTTTCTAATGATGAATTCAATCACTCGTACTACACTGGATTAGTGCATTTTAAAAGGCTGCTTTATATAAATATTTATAAATGTAGTGCAAGCTAACGTTTTAAATTATAATTGAATTACAACTCTGTGCGTGCGTGCGTGCGAGTATGTGTTTGTGCACTATATTGTTCTAAAACAGAGCTTCCCAAACTTGTATGAATTATTTTACTTGTATGGATACTTTTTGAAATGGCAAGCACTATGTATTATTTATTTACATCTTAATTAATTATAGTATTTTTAGTTTGACTAAACATATTTAATGTAAAATTATAACCGAATCTGGTTCTGAAATAAAAAATAAGATTCCGTAGAAAACAGCTTTTTTATATTAATGTATAATTTATTTATATAATCTGTAATATTATAATTAACACATTATGTATTTCAAAAAAGATAAAAACTACTACATAAAAAATTCTAGTACTATTTTTATATTGATTAAAGTTATTTATCCAAGAATTATAAAATGAATAATTTTAGCTCCAGATTTCTGTTGAAGTTCTTATGGATTTTTCTCTTTTGCTAGTTATCAGATCAACTTCAGGAATCTCCTTCATCTCAACAAAACCTGAATGTCACATCATTCTATCATTCATATTCATATCACTGATTCCCTTCTCTTCTTCTTCTCTAATTTATTATTAATAAATATCATTCTCTCTCTTTTTAAAATTTCTATAAAATATAATGTCTAATTTTTAGTACTAGATTTTCTATTATTGTAATTATTATCATTGTAAATTTATTTAATAGATTTAATAATTGTTCTTAGCAGATACATGGGGAGATAATGATTCTTCAGGAAGACTTTTTGAATTGTTATTTACAACGTTATTTACAATTATATAAAATGAAAAATAAAGTCAGTAAAAATAATTATTTTAATTAAATATTATTTTATTTATGACAATGTTAGGTTAGGTTAATAAGTTTATCTATTATTTTTCCAAATTATAATCTTAAATTTGAAAATAGATTAATTTTATGAAAAATAAGTTCAATACGAGCAAAAGTATTAATTTTTGCTTATATTGACTAACTATTTTTGATTTGCTATAATTGGAAGTAACAGGAGTACCTGGATTTTTGTGTAAATTATAATTCGTCAAAATAAGATGTAAGTACACAGTCGATAATATAGAAAATGATACCGCACAATAGTGATTAATTTTTATTTTTATTAAATTTATGTAATAATTATTATTTATATAATAATTATTATTTTCCAAATTATGAGACTGTTTTCCTAAACTATCCCAAATTGTTCCTTTTCTTTTGCAATAAAAAAACCGAGAAATGTTACATATTTTTGCTAACTATACGTACGATTAATTTTCATTTATTATAAATAAATTATTTCCTAAATTT
>NW_017259318.1:157905-158232 GCF_001594045.1 Atta colombica
TTAATTATAAATAAATTATTATTTCCTAAATTATAAGAATGTTTTCCTAAATTTTCCCAAACTATTCCCAAATTATTCCAATAAAAAAAATGAGAAATAAACTTGCATACCAAATATACGATAATGTGGCGTACTATATCATGTACACTTTTTGTATTGCTACCGTACAGTTATGCCATACACCACCATCTCGTGGCAATACAGTATTAGTATGGTAGCGATTTTG
Organism: Atta colombica; assembly: GCF_001594045.1. Taxonomy (NCBI): domain Eukaryota; kingdom Metazoa; phylum Arthropoda; class Insecta; order Hymenoptera; family Formicidae; genus Atta; species Atta colombica. The sequence goes on from NW_017259318.1 coordinate 158,132, forward strand.
GGTGGGTATCGTAGGATATCATTTGGTTATTTGGGTACATAATATATGTATATATTAATAACAATTAATAATATATATTAATAACAATAATTAATAATATA
>NW_017259319.1:0-12321 GCF_001594045.1 Atta colombica
TAAAAATTTGTAATAAATATATTTTAAAATTACTATTAAAAAAATATTATTTGTTAATGACCAATACTTAAAAGAAAGAAAGTAAATTTGCATGAGTTGCATGAGTCACATATTTTACATTTCATTTTCTTCATTATTAATACACATTTCCTCTACTACAGGTTAACTTTAATCTTGGTTCAACTTACGCTTCATCTTTTTCTAATTCTTAAAATTAGAAAAAGATGAAGCGTAAGTTGAACCGAGATTAAAGTTAATCTACAGAGGAAATAGAGATTAAAGTTAATCTGCATTGGTAGAAGCATGAAAGAGTTAAATGAAATATTTGCTTTTATCTATTTAATCGTAAATACTTCGAGAAGCATGAATTTGAGAATTTAAAGATATTGCAGCGCATTTGGAGTTAAGATATTTGTACACTAAGAAAAAAATGCTGTTGCTTCAATTAAAGTTTATATTACGGGCTGTACTAGCATAAGTGATTAATTCATGTATATTTTTATTGACATAAAGGCATAAATTATTATTTCAATAATCAACGCCTTTATGTCAATAAAAAATAAATGAATTAAAATACATGAATTAATCATTTATGTTAGCCCGTATAATAGCCCGTAATATAGACTTTAATTGAATCAGCATCATTTTTTTCTCAATGTATATACGAAAAATATAGAAAATACATATTGAAGAGAAAGACCGATGTATTTAAAACATAATTCGTACATAATATAGGATTCGAAAAATTGTGACTTGTGCCACCTTTTTTGCGAGATGAGCGAAGAGAAACACCTAATCTTTTTTAAAACGAGCTTCTTGATAAATATATTGATAATTTTTGCTCACATATTTCGAATATAATGACATTTATTATGATACAAAATTTTAATTTTAGTGAATTATATCGCGAATCTAACTCGTGCTGTCAGATTATTGATATCTATTATGACAAATCGATGACAGAAATCATTTGCAAGTGCGTTGCGAGATATGGAGAAAATACTTCGCGATAAAATGTAAAACATCACTTACATAGTACGCGGAATATTATGTATGCATTTGCTCGATACTTTGGTCTTAAAATAAACGTATTTACTTCTAGTTTTGGTCAAGAACGTTCTCTTATCCGCTCTCATTCTCTTATCATGAATTTTTGCATGACAGTCTTATTTGACATGCTACCTTCTACGTAAACTAACTCGCGTAATTAATTAGACCAAATAACAGGCTCGATCCGCCACGTGACAATCGATTGTTTGGCCAATATTGTCCGATATCACTGGCGAATCTAATGATGACTCCATCCAATTTGGATCTTCGTCTAATTGATCATTGCCTGTCATTACATTATCTGTCGTGTAATTTCGTAAATTATTTAGAATTTCGACTGTTTCATTTTCTCATTACATTAAATTTTAACGACAGATCCTGCGATTAATTTGGAATTTTCTTTAGAGAAAATCTCGAATCACTTTTTATTCCGAATATTCTTATTTTCTTTGTATTTTCTTTCTTGATATAAATAATTAAGATTTGAAAGAAAAATTCTATGAAGTGAAGACGATCTGAACTAAAAGTCTAGAGAATCACATTAATACAAACTTCTACATTGAGAAAAAAGTTTTTCATATTTGTAATTATAATTGCATTCTAAAATTTTGATTAAGAAACTTTATTTTTATAATTATTACTGTTATAATATTAGTAATTAATTATATTTATACATAGATCTATGTATTAAAAAAATATATATTGTTCCGAAAATGATTGCAAAATTTATAATCATTTTCGGAAACATCACATATTTTTATATGCATAGAATCATAAATATAATTATTATTAATAACATTATAGGTGTAATAACTACAAAAATGGAGCTTCTATCATAATATTTTATTATGCAATTATAGTACACAAATTTTCTCTTTTTTTTCTTTCCGTAATGATCATCTTCATTTCATATTCTTTTCTGAATGTATAAACGATTTATTGTTTGGTGATAAATGACAGTTTGACTCTCAGGTGTTAAATCTTGCGTACGACGTATTGAAATTTTTGCATCGATGATTTACTAATATTTATGTGCGGCAACAAGTCTACTTTGGCAAAGTTATTTTTTCTAAAAATACTACGAAAACCGGCGCGATCCGGTTTTCGAGAGCGCCGAGGGTTAATCGTGCTCTCAGCTTTGCTTGTTCTTGCTGCAAAAATTGTCGTATACGCTCGACGTAATTTCGCTCGCGCGTGTGCGACGGCGAGGTGTTTTACACGGTCGAGGTGTTTCACTCTCCCTGGAAGTAGTGACGTGCAAGTGCGGTCGTTTCGCTCGCGAAGGAATAGCGTTGGCACGTGGTAATCCTTGAAAATCGGCGTGTTCGATTATGAAGCCGCGAATGGGCAAGCGGAGCCGGCGAGCGAGCGAGCGAGACGCATTTGTACGCCCACGCGACAGCAATTCGCATTTGCATCAAACGACGAATTGCTGAGCTGCTTATCGAACGCTGCGAAATTCAATCTGTTTTTTCGGAATACATAATAGTCACGGACGGTAGATTTGGTAACTTCGACGCAAAAAATCTAACATTTAACATCGTCAGAAATTATAGACGCAACAGCCCTGTCTTTACACTTCGCTTTATACCTTTATGAAATATTTGTGTTTATGCTGAAATTGAAAACAAAAATTGCATGATGTTAGAAGCTATAGTCGAAATAAATTGAATTATTAAGAAATTACGAAATTATTATTATGAAATCGTATAATATTAAGTTCATAGTTGTTTTTTAAAATCTGTAACACAGTTTTAAGTAGTTTAGTCAATTTAATATAAATTAAATTAAATTCATTAATCTGAACTTTTTTTTGGCAATATATTTTTAATCTTGAAAATTAGGGATTTTCATGCAATTTTTTGAAATTTTACTTTTAAATTTACATTCTGTTTTTTTTTTTTAATATTGTTTCTTTGATCATTTTTTCTTGACAATAAAAAATGTTGACAAACAAAGCTAGCAATAAATACGGCATACACATCTATGTATATTTAACAATTTTGTGAGTTTGTCAGGTTTTCATTTAAAAAATAAAGATTGATAGTAGAACACAATATACTCAGCGAAAAAGTTTACTATATAATAGTAAATCTTTTCTGTATTATGTTACAGATTTCGCGGCTTCATTGTAGAAAATGATAGATATAGTCTCTGTCTTCCACTAATTTTTAATATATTTTTAATATAATTTATTTGCATTGCTTGCACTCCAATTTATTTCAAAGTTGTATTAAAAAATTTCTAATCTTAGAATTTTGAATAAAAATATGTGGAAAATCCAGGAATTTTCAAAGAATTTTTTTATAGGTATTTAATAAACAACGGTTTCTAATTTTGAAAATTGATTAACTTTTCTTTAAAAACATTTATTATAAGTCAAATATCAATTATTCGTTTGCAACTTTTATAAATCAAGCTGATTTTGTATCTAAGTGTACTCTCTAAATTTTTTAGAGTAAAATCTCACTCCAAAAGAAGAAAAATATTACCACTATTGAAAAAAAGTGAAAAATGTGCACTCTTGAACAAAAGTGACAAATTTTTATTTTTTTTTTGGAGTAACATTTTACATGTGAAAATTTGCCACTCTTATTTAAAAGTGCACATTTTTTTTTAGTAATAACAGTATATTAACTCTTTTGGAGTGAGATTTAACTCCAAGAAATTTAGGGAGTAATCGACATTTTAATTAAAAGAATAATATGATGTTAATTGTAGAATCTATTAAAGCTAGACTTCATATGCTTATTATTCAGATTTTTTATTTTCGGTAGACATGTTTTGATTGTACCTAAATATTCGTATATCACGATTCAACAATTTGATACTTTTTTATTTAGTATGCTTTTGATTATTATCACGTGATATGTATAACATACATGGAAGAAATAACTTTTTAGTTTCAATCTCGATTTATTGTTTTTTTTTTAGTTTTTAGTTTTTTTCTAATTCTAAAAATTAGGAAAAGATAGAATAAATTATACTCGAGATTATAAAATTAATCTTACATTGATGAAACTGAGTCTTAAAGAGTCACGTTCTGGAGATGATAGATAGTCGCGTCTTTTCCATTTTTTCTCTTTTATTTTGTCTTCAGTAATTCAACTGTATGTCTTCTGTAATTGTACTGGATAATACATTTACTCTGTTGGTAAGACGGAAGTCGTACGAGATAAAATATTAATTGATCGAATAATTAAATGTCGTCGTAGCGTTTGCACGATCGAGTGCACGAAACGTTCAGGAGAATTTAATTGGTCGTGTTCGCTTTCGCGCGTACACATTCTGGTAAATTTTCACGCTTCAGTGTACAAACGCGTTCGTGGGGGCACGCTTCTTGCCAAATTGCGATCAGCTGCTTCGGCATAAATCTCCGACCGGTGTCAACGGAATACCTTCGCGGAATAAACGCGCGCGAGAGATACGAAAAGGCGTGGCGGGGAGACGGAAAGAAGAATTTATTGCGTGTTCTGAGATAAATCCCATAAGTGCATTAAAACGTGAGACGAGTCCGGAGTCGGAAAAATTGCGAGTGGAGACAAAACTGCATGCACCGTGGTATACGCATTATATTTTATCACTCGCGAATTATACGTGTTTGTCGAATTTTCGATTTCTACAAACATAAATTTCTGTGATTACATTTCTGAACGTAAATTATCCGTAATATGAATTTTTTATGGCATGTCTATGTAAATATATATTTCATTATTTAATTATTTCATTATTGAATTATTTCCGCAATTCTTTAGTTTTTAATGTATATATAGTTAATAACTATGAATATAAATAAAATATGAAATATATCAAATTAATTGAAAAATAACTGTTGTGATTCACTCAGAGAAATGGACGAAACAGTGGTAGCAACTATAAAATAGTAATTATTTAATTATATATTAATTTATTCAACATTAATTTATTCAACTATGTATATAAATTACATACTAAATTTATATATAGTTATAATTTTATAGTTAGTATGTTTCTTTCTCCAAATATTTTCTATTTCCCTGAAATTCAAGTTCTTAGAATTTTATCAATTTAATTACTAATTATAAAATTAATATATTTATGCTTATTGGCAAATATCTTGTTTACTCGATTTCTAACACAATTGATTTGGGGGCAATTAAAAAATATTTCTCTCTCGTGGAGCTCGTTATCCTCGTGTTGGTTCGCGGTTCGTGTGTCGAGGGCGCATCGCAATGCATCGACAACTCCGTCAGTTGCTGACAATAAGGCTGAAAAAAAAAAGAAATATCGTGGGTTTGCGATGCGCTTCGCTTCCTCGGCGCACGAAGCTGTTTCGAAGGACAATCGAACGGGGTCAAAAGTCCTCGCGTTGCTACGTGAAACGTTACGAAGCCATGGAAACGAGCCGTCGCGCAAGCGCCTCGCATTTTCCCTCCCCGGTTTCCCCCCCTGGTCCTCTCCTCTCTTTCGATTTTCCGCGATTTCCGGCTGAGCAAGTCGCGAGTTTTCCCACTTCTCGGTCTTTCAACATCGAAATCTGGTTGCCTCTTCTCGTCTCGATGTTTCTTACGCTCACTCGACATTTTACACGTTCGACACGATGTTTAATTTAATTTTTAATTTGCGTATTGCATTATGATGGTCTCGGTATCATTGCACCTGTTTATATCACGCTTATATATTATATATTATATATATATATTTAAATTTCTATTTTTAATAAGAACTTCAATCATCTGTCGCGTCTTTCTATTTCGAATATGAATACAAATCGAATATGAATAAGTATATGACAAAAAAAAAATATCAATTGAATGCATATTTGCCATTCTACTATTTTTAACATTTTTCAAATTGATAATTAAGATAATAAGATTCGGAAACATTAAAACAGCACGTATCAAATGAAACTTTTTAAGAATTAAAAAAATAATTTATGCAAAAGATGAACGAAGTCTCTCGATAATCAGAAATCCACATGTCTACGAATTAGAATGTAATAGTTTATTTAATTATCATTATTTGTGATTTACGTAAATTTGATCATTCATGTTTTCACGATTTGACGCTAAATATGATTATTTAATTATATTTTTATATTTAATAGTCTATGATTATCGATTATAATAGTTTATGATATTTTATATTTAATAGTCTATGATTTAATAGTCTATGATTAGTGTTAAAAATGGTCTCGTTTAGCGCAAATGCATATTAAATAAAAGTAAGAATATCAGTAAACGAGTCAATCTCTCGGGGGGGAAAATCGTGTCGACGGATGCATTGTTAGGGTGTATGTGTAGCGGCGCAGGTGAAAATGGCGTATGTCGCAACAACTACGGCTGTTGACCGCCACGAAAGTGTCGGGTTCTTGACTTGCTGCAAGACTTTCTCATTGCTCGTTTTAACGTAATACGAGCTACATTTTTAACAACTTGGATTTTAGTTTATTAATTATAAAATTAAAATTCATTTTTCTTTGTTTTAGTTATAATTTTTATAATAAAAACATCGCGTATGCCAAATGTTTAAAAATATAAATCAAAATATTAACGATGAGTACATATATATATATATTTTTTTTTTTTACGATATCAGATAGTTAAATAAGGAAAAATCAAACCATTTTAATCTTTATTCGAATATTTTAACGTTGACATATCGATATTCAGAGAAGCATATTCATATTTTAATTAATGAGTTATCGACAAAATCGCACATCGCGATGAATTATATTTTTATATAACAATCGAGATTATAGCGTACAAGAAGATGTTTGTCCGCTCGCTGTGTCTGCGATAGTGATCGATCGGCCAACGGAACACCACGCGACGAATATTGGGTCAAACAGCACGATCTAAGTTCACCACTCGACGGCTAAAAATGGTGCCACTGTTCATTGACTTCAAGGATGACTTCAATCAATTATTTGCTACTAGGCGTAGTGGCGTAGTTCTCTACCGGCCGCGTAGTAAAGCCGATACCTGCACTAAACCTTAATCCTTCACGCTGTTGTCTCTGATGTATCGGTCACGCTACATTTCGCCGTTTGCATGCGATAGATTACGTGCAACAATATATATAGTCTGTCATTGCATCCTGTGTAGATATCGAATTGCGCTCTTTGATCATTATTCATTATCAAGTGACAGTGAAAATCTATCACTCTTATATTGAACGACTATCTTATCTTATATATATATATCTTTCGAAGGTTTATAATTTATTTTAATTTAAGAAGGTTTTCTATTAAATCTTTTGATATTTAAAAATATATTCTCTTTCTCTCTAAAACTTCAATATTTTTATTATATATATTAATATAATATATGGAAATTTTACTTTTGAAAATTATCTGTGCGTAGAAGCTTGTGTATTTTGTCTCTTTTGACTGCTTCATGAAAAAACCACGTTATAAAAATATTCAGGAGTTCAGCGCAAACAATATAAAAAAAAGTATATTTTACTGAATATTTAAATCTTTATGGAGTAAGAATTTTTTCTATATATTTTTCTATAGATATTTATCTTACATGTAGGCATGAATAATTTGTGAAATACAAACAAATTTTCAGAATATTATCAGACTCTTAACGCAAGGATAAGAGATTGATAAGAGATTATGTTTCTTTTTAAGAATAAAACATTGTTTTTCTTCTTCAAACATATTTTTAATGCTTCATACATGCTTAAACAGTATTATAAAAAAACATGTTTAAAATATGGCAAAACATTCGATCGATTAGCAGTTTAAAACATGATTTTTATCAACCTTGTCTATACTCTTGAACTTTTAAGTATCTTTATGCCTACTACTTTTTGCGACATGTATCTACGGAAAAACCATTTTGCTAAAAGTACCTAAAATTTACTTATATAAAAAATTGTTTATTTGACTAAATTAACTTAGTTTGCCTTTATTTCTTTCAATTAACTTAGTTTGTCTTTATTTCTTTCAAATGTGTGTTTAAGTCATACATGTCATATTTAATTTAAATACATACATTTTTCAATGAAAAAAAAATAAATAAATAAAAGACCACTTAAGCCAAATAATTTTTTCTCGATGTAAATACAGATTTAAAAATAATTTTGTTGGATTATCAAAATAATTATGTAGAACGCTCAAGCTTTTTGCTACTCGAATGTTAAAACTTGTAGCGTTGCTCATCCTGCTTGAATTTTCTGGATAATTATTTTGATAATCCAAGAAAATTATTTTCAGATCTGTATTTAAATTTTCAGGTATTTCAGCAAAATCGTTTCCGTGTGCTCTCTTTTGACCATAAAAAAAAATAGAACCTGAGCACAGAAATTAGAGAGTTTACAGCGAAATTATTATATCCGTTTTATCTCTCTGACTAACTTCCACGTCGGTTTGTCATATCCGCGGTGCATCGCCGCACTTCATTTCACACGCTCGATAGCTTTTTGATAGCTGATTGGCAGTGCCTGCAGTCTATGGCCTTAATCGACCGATTTCCAACGACAAAACCTTTCTCTTCTGCACCATTTGTACGATTTACTGTTGCGCTTCGGGCCGCGCAATTATCGCCAGCCCTGCCTGAAAATCGTTTTGTCCCATCCACATATACAACTGCACGTAATCGCATTGAGGATTCCATTTCCCTGACAAATTTCCAGCCGCGAGAAATAAAGACGTATTACTAGTTTTAATCAAATGTTTAAATTAAAATTTATGAGAATTTATTATTATTACGTGCATTAAACTTAAGTTAGAAATACAAATTAACTTTTTTCTGTTCTTTTCAAATATCAAACTGCTACACAGTTGATCAATTGTGAGAATAATTGTATGATAAACAGATAGAAATGAAACAATAAAATTAATTAAATTAAACGTATGATTGTATCAAATTCCTTATAAAAGATATTTACAATAGAGAAAAGAAAGATATCAAAACTGTTGATAACACTGAGAGAAAAGATTTTATTAATTTAATCAGTTACCAGTACCTTTAACCGGTGATCGGTAAATATGTGACAACAAATTTTGTTATTGTGATTGCTAGTCTGCTATACCAACCAATTAATAACGAAGCAAACTATGTAGAATCTAACCTATCTTTTGGATAGATTTTGGGCTCGTTTACATAGAATTCATAGATGATCGTGGAGTCTTAAGTCGTAGAAAACCGACCAAGCACAGTCTAATATAGGGAGAATACTTGAAATTGGTCAATTTCTTACGATTTGAACAACTATCTACGACTTTTATATATATATATATATATATATATATGAGCCTCTTATTTGTTAGCGATTGATTGTTTGTTACATTGATGAATTAATTTGCAATTATAATAAATAGATCGTTTTTTAAATAAATATCACATTTGCTTCCCCTTGATTTGTTCCTATAACAAAATCATTTTTCTCAGTGAAGTTTTATATAATACATGTAATTTTTTAATACCTAATTATGCGATAAGTAATTATGCGATATCAGTCATAACGTGATTCGATTATTTATGCGTGAATGAACGCCCTAATGAAAATGGTCTGCTTTATATCGCGGATCAAATTCTTGTATTAACTATTAAACTTTTTCCTCACACACGCGCGATGCATCGTTTCACTTCACTTCACTCGATAGCCTTTTGACAGCTGCTTGACATTGTCTGCAAACTCTATGGCCCTAATCGATCTTCTTGAAATGACAAATTTCTTCCTTCCGCATCGATTCGCTGTTGCAAGTGTCCTTATTGTCTACTGAAATTAATAAATTCGGGAAAACTCCAATGCGCTCGTTTCTATCAATGTAGATTAACTTTAACTTTGATTCAACTTACTTATTATCTCTTTCTAATTCTTAGAACTAGAGAAAAAAGAATAAGTTGAAGCGAAATTACAATTAATCTGCATTGGTATAAGAACATGCATAAGTTGTTAATTTTTACATTAAAAAATATGTGAAAAAAAGGTAACATGTTTCTTTTTAGATTGTTTTTTTTTATTTTTAAACTGCGATAACCATGTAAGTGTAATCTACTCGAAATTTACGCGAACAACATAAAAATAGATGAGGTTTTTCTTAGAGGTATTTTGCAAACTTTGATACGAAGTTTTCGGTGGATTTAGCGAAAATTCGTTGAACCTTCTATCGCTCTTCGACGAATGTATCCCCGTGCCGGCAATCTCGATGCATCACTGCACTTCACTGCACATATCTTGTACGATAGTCTTTTGATAGCGAGGCCTGCAGTCTATGGCCTTAATCGAGCAATTCCAAACGATCGACCTCAAACCCTTCCTCTCATCTCTCTCTCGGTTTATGCAACCGGCACATGTTGCACTTTAGCCCGCATTGGTGCAAATCGAGATGCAGCACGACCTCAGGACTGCATTCGACTCCCTCATTGTACGAAACGGACTATCGTTTATGATGGACGTAACTTGAACTTTAAAACTCGGGCGATAAAATTTAAGAATTTTATTAGAGAGGGACGTGGACGAAATTGTAGAAAAAGAATTCAAATATATTGAAGCGTCCTTTAAGAACGTGGTTTTACATAATTTATATACTACGACTGTCTCGAAAGAGTTGAAGACTTGAAAATTCAATATATTAAAAGGGAATCTTCTTGAGGGAATCTTCAAGTTCTACAAAAATCTTCGTAATCTTAAATTTATAAAGTCCATTCTATATAATTGCGTAAATGTAGTTGTTGTAAGTGGTTGTTGTAGTTGTAAGAATTGACTAATTATGTACCCAGAGAAAAGATTTCTTCGATTTAAAGAAATGTTTTTTTGCTATATGATTAAAAAAAAAATTTCTTTGATTTGTGAACGTCATTTCTTTGATTTAATTATTATTTTGTTAAATCAAATAAAATTTATTTGATTTAAACAAATTATGTTCAAATCATAATTTCTTTAAATCCAATAAATTTTATTTGATTAAATAAAAAAATAATAATTAAATCAAAGAAATTTTTTTCTTTAATCATATAGCAAAAAAACATTTCTTTAAATCGAAGAAACCTTTTCTCTGAGTCTAATCAAATATGAAGAGATATTCGATTGTAATTGATTAATTCTTACAACTACGCTTATGTAATTGTAAAATAGATTTAAGAATTTTCAATTCCATAGAACATTCGAAAAAGATTGTTTAAAAAAAAATCATAAGAAATTTCCTTTATTAACTTTTTTGTTACTCTTAAACGATGTATCTTTTATATAGTACCAATATATACATGTGGATGTTCATACGTTGTTACTTTATCTAAATGCGTGACGAAAATAACATCGCAACTTGGCAAAAAGATTGTGTTACCTAACGATATTTTTTCATCGGCTCACTGGTGCGTCTCTACGATGAGTCCAAAATTGCGCTTCTTCTTTCGCGTCGCGATATTACCTTTGCCGCCAGTCACTATAGTGTTCGTACCGAAAAGGGAGCAGTGGGCCGAGATCTGTCGGCGGATTCGCAAGTCATGCAGCTTAATGCCTCGCGGATATCCCGACGTCATCTTGTCGGCCGCACGAATAAAAGCGACGGAAAAATGCACATGCCTGACGTAATTTACTGTGTGTGCTGCCGTGTTCTAGAGGAGCGGACTAATTAGACGTTGCTGGCTGTAATGAGGAGTTCTTTACCGCCCGCAAGAATCGCTCTTACATGATCGCGTACGCAAATCGCCGCGAATTAACGGAGAAAAATTGTCGGCTAATAAATCGTCACGGAAATAGCATTGAAACGACTCCATCTCTATTGTAGATATAAATGCGTATTGGCAAATGAAGTATCATGTTAAAGGAATCTTTTAAAATGGTGCAGCATAATTTTTATAATGCAGAAATATATTAGGAATTTTTCAAGTTTTATATGTATAACATGAAAAAAGAGAGAACGATTTTGCTGAAGTATCTAAAAAAGTTATAGATCTAAATAGCTGAAATTTAAAAATAATTTTGTTGGACCATCGAAATAATTATGTAGAATAATTATTAAGTCTTGATGACAATGCTGCAACAAGTTTTAATATTCCAGCAACGAATTTACATAATTATTTTGATGCTTTAACAAAATTATATTTTCAGATTTGTATCTAATTAAATTTTTAGATATTTCAACAAAACATTCTTTCACTAAACGATTAGTTTAATGATTTATTATAGCATCATGTACATTATAGCATTTTATTGTATAAACAGCATGATCTTTTATAAAATTTTAATAATATAAAATAAATCTATATGTTCATTAGAAAATATTGAAATATTTTAGATTTTTTTATAAAGGTACACAATATATATATATATATA
>NW_017259319.1:12388-16682 GCF_001594045.1 Atta colombica
ATTTTAGAAACTAAATTTCTCATCTGTACGAATAACTTTTTGAGCATTCAAATAATACAATTTTTAATTTTCGCTTATTTTTTAGATGATATATATTTAGATTATATTTTTTATAATTAATACATAATAATCTTTTTGTTATATATAATTTTAAGAAACATACAGTCTATTTTATTCTTTATGAATAAATTGTTAATTATTTAACAAGAAATGATCGTCAATTAAACGTCGAATCGAATTAAATTGATATTAAAATCATCATATTTCATTATCGATTCGACATCAATTCGATGACTCATTTTTCTCGCTGAATAATATTTACTTTTTAAAAATAAAGTTTTTTAAAAAATATTTTCTTTGTACGAATACTTTTTGCACTCACAGTATATGTGTGTTTATGCATGCGTGCGTGCGTGCGTGATATAAGTATATTTGATTTTGTTTATATCGATACGGTATCACTTAATTTTATTTTTTTTTTATGAACATTATCAGTCTTAATCAGTTTAAGTGTCTTCATTTTAATAATTCATAGATCCGGAAAAATATAGATACTCATGAATTTTTATCTACGAACGAATAATAAATGTTGCGGTCTCGATTTATTATTTGTTTATAGATAAAAAATAAACGATAAAGATTAAACGTTTTTAATTTTTTTTTCTTTTACGGCATGACAATGAAATTGCCTTATTTATATGTAATGACATCCATACATCTTAATCTTATCCTCATGTAGAGATATAATATCTCTTTTAATTTCTTCAATCGACTTTAGTTGACAGACGTCAAGTATCTCATACACATACAAAATAATATTTAATTTAAATATTTAAAAATTTTTAGCTAATTTTTTTACTTACAAAAGTAAATAAAACTTGTGTACAAATCAATAATAACTTTATTGGACACGTGTACATAAAGATATCTGTGATCTTTACATAGCGATAAATGTTCACGAGTCTCGTTGCTCTCTGCCATCGGATAACGGGACGAGAGTCCGCCGTACCAGGTTAATCTTATTCGCGTAGCGTCTTAACAATGCCGGCGTCTGTGATCTACGATGGAGTCGTGAGGCGGAATTATTTCGGGAAAAATCGAAGATCGCGCGACACTTTTTCATTTTTATCGCGACGAGGGGGAGATCTGCATTGCGACACTGTCTCTCCTCTTTTTGGAAATTCAACTGGCATCCGTTTATCCGATTTTAGCGCGATGATCTATACGCCATAACTCCGGTTATCTCACTCCCTTGAAGACTGATGTGCGTATGGATCATACCCGGATTGGAGGGAAAGCGTGCAGATCGAAAAATTGAATGATCTACATTCATGGATAACGTAAAATCCTATCTGAGAAGTAATCTCGATTTTACGTGGATGTGTAAAAAAAGAGGTGTATTCAAAACGATACAACGGAAATTTTTTTTTTTTTTTGATTGAATTAGGTTTTTTTTCCATTTTGGAAAGAATGAGAACTCCTTTCGTGGAAGGAAATATTTTTGGATTCTGCTAGAAATTATAATATCTTTGAAGTATCGGAAAATGATTTTCAGAAAAATTATGAATCATAAATAATTTGATAATTAAAATGACATGACTGATATCATTGATATGCTTATTTATTATATTTTTATACCTATAGTTTTATACTAGTATATTGTATGATTTTGCATGTATTAAGTAAAACACGAATAATTAGCACGATAATAAACTTTTCAAACAACATGATAAAAGAAAACATATCAAAGAATAATATTAAAAAATTTTCATTTCAAATATTGTGACAAAGATTTAATTTAAAAAATTGATGATTAAATTAAATTCAGATTTTATACGTATTTCAGGAGCGAGTTCTCAAAAGCTTTCCTAAAAATAAGCTCGATTTTCCTTTATCAAAATCATATCAATCACTAAACTCGAAACAAAATGATAAAGCGATCACGAAGTCTTGAATAAATTCGCTTGTCTAAAATCCAGTATATTATACCTCTATCCTCAGTCGAGTTCTAATCGATATTAGAGAACCACTTCTGAAATTCTCTCAACGCGCTACCGCACTCGACACGCTGAAATGTCGGCCTTGGCCAGCTGCTATGCTTGTCAAGGATTTCGTATCCTGGGCGTCGATGACGTCGCTCGTTGTCCAAGGGTCGGAAAATAGACTCGGAAATAGATTGAACGGTGGGGAAAATGAGACTCACGTCGATGTGCACGTATGCACGTAATCCGCCGACGCATGTATAGTCGCGATATGCAATTTGTCTTTTTAATGGCCGTGTATATCTTCTGGCATATCGATCACACGATATTGTAAGATATTTCCTGAGATATTTTTTTTTCTTAGTCTTCTCGGTTATTGAGATATCGTTGATATTGATATTAATATAATACAGCATGCTTTATTGGCCACTTGTAATTAGCTGCTTGCCGTCTTACATAAACGTAAGATGCCGCGCCAAGTGCATTGGCACACACGCTCGATTATAAAAGTATAATATATTGTAATATTTTTCAGTTTTTCGTCATTCTGTTCTGATGTTTTTCAAAACGTAATTTTTGTTGGTTGATTGTGATTGTCGATATTTATCGAAGACGCGTTTTGTTCTCGGGACGCGTTCGTTCGGTGACACTTTGTATAGTTCACCGTTGTGTACGTGCATTGCTGCTCGTACGCGAGCTCGGTATCAAGTCACTCGGTCGATTAAACTAAAATTAACTCGTCCAGTTCGCGCGAGCGAGTTCCCTCTTTTGGAGCATTGTCTTCACATTGACATATCCTTATATCGTCTTGGAACTGACCTTGACAGCCTCTGCTTTATTCATGCCTTTGAAGACAGATTAATGAATTAAAAATACACTATTTTTTATGAACTTTATTTTTAATCTCTCATTTTGTAAATTTATTAAAATTTTGTTAAATTTTGTTAATTTATTAAAATTTATTAAAATTTTGAACTGAAAATTTATCATATTATTCTTTATTGTAAATCAAGTTTTACAAATCAAATTTAAAATAAATTTTGATTTTCTGTTTATTTAATATAATGTTGACTTTAGTAAAGTTTATATTTTACTAACTATATAACTAATTATAATTGTATTCTTTAATTTTACACGTTTTAATGTTATATTTCATTTCTTATTTTCTAAATTAATTAATGAATCGCATTAGTAAAAATTAATTATTTATTTTATATTTAAATTAAAAGCTTCTCCTCGAAGCGTTCTTTTGAAATCGTATTTTACTATTGGCAACTTGATTCGTTAGAGAGAGATGTATGTATTAATTATTAATTAAAAGTTGATTATTAATTACAGTATTTATCTATTCATAAATGCATAATTTCATAATCACTTCAAGACGTTTTTTGTCTTGCATTAGTTTCCAGCACTCGAGAATTTATTTTTATCTGAATTAATGAAAGATAATAGTCTGGACTTTATTTTATCCTTCGACGTCTGTCGATAAATGCGTACTTTAGTTTGCCCGAGGCGCTTTTTGTGAATCTATTTTACTCCCATATTTGAGAGTGTACTTCTGCCTCGAACAAGTTAATAATGAATATCGATTGAGTACTTTTCTATGCTAATGTTTTAATGTATGTTTTAATGTAATCACTAATACAGATTGTATTTTTTTCCTGCACAAAGTGCATTGTCTAATAATTAATTTTTTATCATTTTTTTGTATGTATAATGTCTTATATAACATAATGATCTATACACGCTTTTATCGTCAATTTGAATTCATGTGATACATAATGGCATTTAAATATACGCCTTTCTTAAAAATAAACGTTGAAACAAATACCATATATTCTAATGTAGAACAATATTTCGTACACTGAGGGGAAAATGTACTCGCTAAATTTTAATAAATAATCGTTTGAATATGGGAAATAAATATTTGCTGAATAAAAAATTTAATAATTAAATTAATGGGTTCTTATACCCATTTTTACCAAATAAATATATGTTTACAGTTAGTATAAATATTTAACTGGCACTTTAAACAAATATTTATTAAAATTTAATATATTTTTCTTTAAATATATAATTTTTTACACGTAAACAGAATTTTTACAGAAGTTTTGGTAAAAAACATTCCCATAATGTTTATGTTAAATAAAAATTGTCGAAATTTTTTGAAGGCATCGTTCGATATAAACCATTTATATCTCGATGTCAGACTCCTTAATTTATATCAGAATGTTCATCAGAATCATTTAGGAGTATGCAGTTTTTTTTTTTTTTTTTTTTTTTTTTTTTTTTTTTTTTTTTTTTTTTTAAAA
>NW_017259319.1:16782-35233 GCF_001594045.1 Atta colombica
AAACTTTTTTGTACACATATCAAATTTTCTCACTTCTTAGATATATTAATTATCCTGGTTGGAAATGCATGATATATTGCATCACAAAGAAATAAATCTCGATCGATCCGTGATGAGAATTTGATCATCGTCCAAATTCGATTATCATCTTGCTCGATCTCATTACATCTGCCGGTGCATTCTGGAATATATTTTATTTAATCACTGCGGTACCTCTTTCTATTCGCTAAGGTTTAAAAATTTTTGGTTACTCACGATTTATTGCCGGCTATGCGAATTTTTTAGCGTCACAAACGAAGGTTGAAAAACCAGAAACACTCGAGGTACACTGCAAATGTGAGTTGGTATTTATTCCTTCATCTATTTAGCGTCGCATTTAATATTAGATTCAGCTATCTAACAAGCTTCATACGTCTAATACGAAAGTAGTTTGTAGGACTATTACATAATAATGAGCGTGCAATGTCAGTTAATGGCGTTTACCTTCTACTTTATTCATAGCTAAACACAAATATGATTTTTCTAATGCAAAATTCAAGTTTTGATAAATAGAGAATATGAGCTACATTTGAATTGTCACAAACTGAATTCTCTGTGATCAATTTCACTTTTGATAAATTTTTAAATTTTACATTAATTTATAACGTCAAATTAATTTTCCCTATATTTTTTATTTCACGGAATCGATCAGTGTGACTTGTAAGAGGTAGAGGTTTAGCTTGTAAAACGCGCCTCGAAAACGCGAACCTCCCTTCCGACAACGACGACGACAACGAGCGCGGCGAATGGCGTGGCGTACGTGGACGCGCGCACGATTTTCTTTCGTCGTAATTTCCGTTGCAATTAGCCTACGGCCGCGTTTCGGGGAATGCCGGGATGCACGCGACGGAGCTGCATTGATTCGCAGATACAGAGGCAGCGCAGCGGAGGCGCGCTCGGGGCGCGGAGGTCATGGGTAATGGAGTGCATCGTCACGTTGCTATGGGAAATTCGGGATTCCCCGGGTTAAGGATCGAGAAAGAGCCACTTGTGATCGAAAGGCTTCCACAGACAATTGTCATTTAAATCTTTATGCCTCATTATTTCGTCGATGGTTATGACAGATTAATTAGTGTTGAATTAATCCGTTTGAGCTAAAGAATAAAATAAATTTAAAAAAAAATCATATTTATTTGTGTATTCAAACAGAACGAAATAACAGCTTTTATTTATCTTTTTAATTAGACGATAATTGATGCACTTTGTATATTTAATTAATTGCTTTTGCAAGCTGTGGATATGCGTCAATTAATATTTGGTATTCGGTCATTTGAATTATTTTTGTATTGTGTACGACAAGATTTAAATTAAATTTATTGAAGGCATCTCAATTTATTCGCTTAAATTGTTCCTTTTCTTTCGCGCTACTCGATAAATAATTGAGTCGGCAACAACAGAGAATAAATTATTGCCGCTCGGCAAAATTTTAAGAAAGTTACGAACACAGATAAATATCACCACGGTAAACCGAGGGATTCGTCATCGATGGCGATTGCATGTCTAATTATCGATATTTCGAGGTATACGGTAGTTTGGCGAGTTACATAACGTCACGCCATTGTAACGCGATGCGTTAACGACTCCTCGCTCCTCTCCTCGTCGCGCTATTTTGTAATTTGCAATATGACGATCCATCGGATGCGACGTCTTTCTGCACCAACGATAATCCTCGCTAAAAAGTCCGATCGATTCGCGGGAGGTGTACGGGCGGTGCAACATTCGCGCATGATCGAGATAAAAGATAACGTGGATTTCGATTCTTCTCGCATCGTGTCGATGCTGTCTAATTTTTTCCGTGATTAAACGGGGTAATTTTTGCATCTCGCGAAGGATGTCTCGAAGATTCTGTACATTCTTAATTGTACTTAACTGTGATATGTTACAAGTATTTTGTATCAAAATGGAAAGTTATGAAAAAATCATTTTTCTACATTGCATTTGAAAATAATACCAAAAGTTTCTCGACGATTTAGAATCTGGACCAAAAATTATTTCAATAAAAAAATAGAAGACATGTTTTTTTAAAAAAGTTTTTTTAATTAACGGATAAAATTTCAGACAATTTTTATTTAAATTATAAAATTGTTAAATATTGACTTTATCGAATCAGATATTTTTTGTAGAGACTACACGTAATTACTTCATTATTTATTCTTGTTGTATTTTTGTAAACTTTAAATATAATAACTGGAATAAATTACGCTTATCTATCTCTTCATAATTTATTATGAAATTTATTATGAAATTATAACTGTTTTGATTTTACCAATAGTATACTCCAGGTCAGATTATAGAGAAGATAATGCTTCAGATAAATTATATAAACAGATAAAAAGTTTTACACACACATTTATGTACTGTTTCCTTCGCATCTCTTTAGTCTTGCTTATGATGGGTGTTTAATAGAGACACATAGAAATCTAGGTTATAATAACAGTAGCTGAGCATGATTTTTGTAACGTAATGATGGACATTTCTCGGTACAGATAAATTAATGCTAAGCTAGCACGAACGAATGCACGATTGAATTTCACTCGTCGAAACTGCTAAGTAGCATTCGCATTTATCGTGTCCTCGTCTAAATCGCATGGTTCTTGCAAAAGTTGATAGTGAAGTTGAAAAGTTGATGTAGTGGCAATGTGTTTGAAAACTTAAAATGTGATCGAGCAGATTGATGAATTTTATCTGTCTTAATAGAATCAGTTTATTTTAATAAATTAATAAAAAGAAGAAAAGAGGCATTAACCTGTTTTGAAAAATCATCATAAAATTATTACGTTTTCGTGGACTATCGATTTAATCCAGCTTCGTCATTGTCGTGCCGTCTTTATACGTGTCACGTGTATTCATACAGCAACGATTAAAGGCGTGTAGATAGGAGTCGACGTTTCGATGAAAGATAATCACGATACCGCGAACGCGTGACGACGTTGATGAGTAGTGCGATGCGTCGAGAGGAAATCCGATTTAAATGGCTATAGTAGAGATTAGAACTTAAATCAGGTTATGCTCATATTTATCGTGCGCATTTTTAAAAAATAATTGACACAATTTAAATAATATGTAAAAAGATATTATTGTATCGTACAATTAAAAAAATATAGGTTTTAATTGAGTATATTAAAATATTTTCAATATGTAAAGTGATATTATAAGCTAGTTGATGATACATTCTATATTCTCCTTATTCTATAATTCTTCCAACCTTTTTTCTTCTTCAGTACTGCGTAGTTTGTTCTGTATAGCTAAAGAACTTCTACTTACATCATAATTCACTCTATCACTCTATCGCTAACAAATTTGTACATGGAAAAAAAATTAATTATTTTTAAGTAAAATTTGTTTCCAAGAAACAATTTGTAATTTAATAATTATATTTAAGGTATTTAGGAAAATAACTTTTTTGCTTTTTATGTATATGTATCGTATATGTTTCCTCGAATGGAAAAAATATGTTCTTATATGTAACTTGTGTTTCATAAAAGTAAAAGTGAGGAAACATTCTCTTTTGGGAATATTTATATATTTCTTGAAAGAAAGAAAATATTTTTTATGAGAAATAATTGTATTTTTGAGAGTGAGAGAGAGAGAGAGAGAGGGAGAGAGAGAGAGACAATAAAAAAATTTTCTTATATTCAAAATATCGATTCTTGTATGACAAAAGACATAGAAGAAAAGAGGTGGTTATGGAATAGGTGGGAGTTGAAATATCACAATATCTTATATAGTTTGCGTTACATTCTGGTGACTAGTAAAATTACTTCTTCACAGTGTACTTGTACATTATAACGTGGCCACTGATCATTAGTATTTGTTGCGTTGTTATAAAAGCTGCATTTCAAATTTGCAGGTAGCAGATAGTTTTACAGGTGTGTACTGTCTTTATATAATTTTGAGAAATACATTAATAATAATTTTATGGCTTCAATCCTAGCCCTAGCTTGGAGCCCTTGAATGTGGCTTTCAAATGACATAATTGAATTAATTAATTCTAATAATTCGTTAATTTTTCTATAAGTATTTTTCATTACAATTTTATTAGTTGCAATAAATAAATGACTTAAATAAATATAAATATTTAGTGTTTATATTTACCACAAGGAAATATTAAAGAAAGGGAAAAGATAATCTTTTTTTAAAAAAAAAACGTAATAAATATTCATATAACTACTTTGATACAAATTTATTAGCCATGAAGTGGCACGAATTATGATATAAATAGAAGTTTCTTAGCTATACAGAACAAATATAAATTACAAAATACTAAAGAAGAAAAAAGATTGAAAGAATTACGGAATAAGGAGAATATGGAATGTACCATCAATTGGCTTATAATATTTATTAGAGCTCGTCATCTTAAAAAAAGTTTAAACACGGATGAATAATCTTATAATAATCTTATACTAAGCTTTTATTCTAGCTTGTATTATTTTTTACTCACGAAAAATACAGACTTTATCATATCCATCTAGTACCAATATTCTTGACTTTAGTGAAAAGTTTAGTTTTTAATATAATTTATTTAATTTTTTTTAATCTTTTAAAAGATAATTTTATCTTTTCATTTTTTTCTTACATATGATTTCTTGAATTTTAATATATAAAGAATTTTTAGAGTTGCTATACATTATATCTAAGTAGTAAAATGATGTCAAATAACGTCTTAATAACATTTTAATGACGTTTTAAAGTTAATAAGACGTCATTAAAACGTCATTAAATATTATTAAAGCATTATTTTCCCACTTCGATAATTACGAATATGGAGTCATCGCAAAAATTTTAAAAGTTTAAAATGGCAGTTTCGACATGACGAACTGAAAATGCAAAAATTAATTATTTGAAATTGGGTATTTGAATATTTTAGAATCTAATCTAAAGTAAAAGTTAAAAAATAAAAAAATAGTAAATTTAATATGCACGGATTTAATATGCAAAAAAATAACTGATTAAGACAGAAGCAATTAATAGTTCACGGTTTTGGATTTGATAAATCGTAAAACATTTATTTTCCGTGGAATTTTTTGTAAGTGACAAGAAGCGTGACAAACCTGGAGAGGGGACCTTCTGTGCATATATATATATATATATATATATACTTTAAATTAAAATACGTAACGATCACTCGCATAACACGGGCACGATGCGGCTTCCGCCGATCATTAAATGCAACAGCACAGCACCGATGCGGACGGCCGCTCCCGTATAATACAGAGTGGACGGCCCGTTTTTGCTCCATTTTGCTCCTGCGATACTTTCGTACCACACGCATCACGTGTACACATGCAACCTGCGCTGCAACCTCGCTGGAGCTTCGAAAACAAGCGCTCTCCCTTGCTATTTATCTTGGCTGTGACACGGAAGCATCTAACCCTTTGGGATCTTTGGGTATTTTTAAGTTCGATAAACAAGTATACACGAGAGTAGAGGAGAAACAAAATTGTTTTTCTTTATGTTCTTTTCTCTCTGTCAATGACAAGGGATAAATACTTTCTTTGATTTTAAATTAAATCGAGATCATCATGTGTGTGTAAAATTTAAAACGCATAAATTTTTTTATTCTTATAAATTGTAAAAACAATAGTAGTATTTATAAACTCGTTCGATTTTTTTAATTATGTTTACATGGAAGGAACAGTTTGCTAAAGTATATAAAAATTTAGCTATGTAGATACAGATTTGAAAATAATTGTGTTAGACTATCAAAATAATTATGTATGTATAATAAGACGCTCAAATTAGTGTTAAAATGTCAAAACTTTTTGCAGTATACTACATAATTATTTTGATAGTCCAACAAAACTATTTGAAATCTGTATCTAATTAAATTTTTACTTCAGTAAACTTGTTCTTTCTATATATGCATCTGTTCTTTCATTTTGTTTAAAATTAAATGAGTGAAGTAAAACGCGCTCTATGGATCTATCTTAGATTTTGCGGATGCGCGATTGATCGATCGCGATCCACTTGCTAATTCGTGTCACGATCGATAGAATTTGCGATCAATCGGCGCCACTTCATTCGCGGGCAAACCCCCGCCACAGGCATTCAGGATTTTCAGGTTTTTTGTCGGGTGTTATTTTAGCTGCCGGTTTGAACAGTACAAAATTGGATATTATTGGATGCGATATTCGTGAGAGCGCCTCACGTGAGATTAGAGATACCTAATGGCTTGCGAAATCGCGGAACGCGATTCACAGTGCGTTTTGCAAATCGTATCAGATGAGAATGCAAAATGATCCGACACGAACGATGCAATCGTTGATCATTATCGTTATATAGATGGAGAGAAAACATTAATAGCATTCGATTTTTTTTAATTAAGGGATAATCTGTAATACAGACTATCCCTAATAAAAATTTCCTGATTATCGAAATAATTAATTCTTCGAAACTGACGCCAAAATTTGTAACAGTTACTAGCGCTGGATCTGTAAGATCTATTTAATTTATGTTAATTAAGGAAATTAAGTAAGAAGATTCTAAAATCGTCTGTTTTATATCGATTTAATAAGATTATATACTTATATACGTTACTGTCATTGACACATCACTATACACTACATCATATCGCACATATATTACGTATAAATTTCTTAATAACTAATCTTTTATATCAAGTATTTAAGTCCAATTCTAAGAATTCATTATTTCTTTATGTAATTTCTAATTCAAATCAAGATTGTTTTATATGTACAAAATATATATTTAAAGTTTTTGAAAAGTTGGAAATTTAACAACAATGTATAATTATAAAAAGACACTTTATATAACTTTTTGTTTGACTTTTAGATGCCTATTTAATGATTTGGCGAAATTGTAGATATTTTAAATAATCCATAATATTGAAAATATAATGTTTCATAACACCTTCGAAGAGACATGTTTTACTCTTATCACATTGTCTCTAATTTTAACAGACTTTCTGCACCAGAAACATTTTTAATTTTTGATTGAAGAAATTTTGTTTTTTACATCAAAGGATTAAAATTCATTTTCATACGTTATATTCTCCGATTTACATTATATGTAGAATATTATTCAAGCTAATCAATTATTGACTGCAATTATCTGATATTATTTAAGTTATCGTTTTTATGTTACCAGTGTTTGTTAGAGAGAGCGAAGTATATATTATGTTTTATTTTTACCATTTGTAATATTATATGTTTTAACATTGATAATGATCCGATCGCGATCGAAATTTATTTGTTTATTGCTGGCACATTGTATTAAATCTTAACTAAAGAATATAATCATTTCTTTACTTATGTTCCACTTCTACATTAACAATGTTAATTTATTATAAAATAATTTTTTGGCTTGTAGTTCTTTTTCTTTATTTTCTTTGTTTTTTTAAATTTTATGAGTCTTATAAATAATAGACATTTTAAATAATCCATACATACATATATATATATAATTTGCTATTCACGCATTTCTGAAATAAAGATGCCCTAAGAGAAAAACCTTCCATTGTCTTACATTGTTATCATTGTTATCATTGTCACAATTGTCGTTATAATTCCTTTCAATGAACGTGAATAATCGCACTTGAATAATCTTTAAAATAAAAATGCCTTAATATCGCTAAATAAAACGCTTAAACCTATCCTCACAACTATCGAGAGGGCGCGTCATTAAGAGAAAGAGAAAGAGAAAGAGAAAGAGAAAGAGAAAGAGAGGAAGGGCGTTCTTGCACAATCACGACAATCGATCCGCCGAATTTCAATAAAGGGCACCGGGTCTTCGCTGGGCGAAGGGACGACTGTGCGGCGTGGGCGGCCCTGTGACCTTGAACAGGACGTGCCTGTCGCGGTGCGCACGCGCGCTCGTCCGCAGGATTCGATCATCCTTCGTCGCCGGGGGTCCTTCGCCACACCGCACCGGCTGGCTTGGAAAGTCGCTTTTCACTTTCACGTCCCTTTCCCTGTCCCTTCGTTCGCCCGCCTGCGTCCCGTTCCCTGCAGCGCGCTTTTACGATAAAAACGAGTCCCAGGTCTGTTTGTATAAAAACTTCATAGCAGGTTGCGGGGAAGTGCAATTGATAGATACTCAGCTTGAAAAATAAGAAGACAAAATAATGCACGCATCTCATGCAAACGATCGAAAAGGTATCAACATTAACGCTCGATCAAGTATACAGGTCTGATCAAAGAACCTTTTCGTGTCTCCCTTTCTTTGAGGGCATCCTCAAAATTCGGGTTTAAATTGCCTCGTTAGCCGGTCTTCGCTTTCTTCCACCCAGCTGGCCGGAAAATCAAAGCTCTCGGATCACTCAAAAATGTTCATTGGATATATTTGCTTAACAATGTAACATAACATTGCTTATTTTTATATTTTATGCACGCTGTATTATTATTTTATTATATGTATTACGTAATAATAACATAAGAATACGTGATTGAACAACGTGCATGTAGATTTTTAAAATAATTTGAAACGTTGAATGCGAAGAATAACAAATGTCTTGTTATTCTTGTATTATATTTACTTTTCTTAATGCAATGAATTTTTTTATCTGGAACTAATGAAGAATATGATTTAAAAATAGCTAGAGTATCTTTAAGTAGGATTATATAATTAACTAAAAGCATTGTGATGAAGCTCTTTGTATCCTTTGTATAAAGAAGAAATTAAAGAGAGACAGGATGATCTGAAGAAAATGAGTTATCCTCAGATCTCTTTATTTTATATAAATATAATTAAATATGATTCTTTTATTAATCATCAAACATCTGGGATGACTTTGATCTTGATTACATTAATTAAGTTTTCAAGCAGGTTTTTGATATATATTTCTCATTGTTGTTCTTTGCTGAATAATATATCGTAAAGAACATCTTTAAAAATATTATAAAGATTTATATTTGTCTCGACAATGGCAGAATTGTGTCTGACACGAATGAGTTTTATAAGAAGGATCGAACACTTCAAAAATAGAATATTGAGTCAATTCTATTGATGCACGTAATAGAGTTAATGTATAGTTCTCTCGTTATGCGATCGCGCCGTATTGTCTATTTAATAGCAATCTTTGTATGTGAACGATTATAGATAAGTGTTCGATCCTTTATCGCAACTGGTCTTAGATAAGAATGAGCCTCAGTTGGTAGATTGATTATGATTCGACAGTAATTCTTCATTAATCGCTCGGATCGTATTATATTAGACAATCGATTGAGGAAATATCAACGTTCATGTCAGATAAAAGTTGGACAATGTTTTTTTCCAAGTGCATTCTCATTTTTTGATAAATTATAATGTTTCTTCTTATCTAGATATTCTGATAGTAAATGTTACAAAACAACTTTATAATTTTTTTTTGTACTAGTATTATGTAAAATCATGTATATAAACGATATTATAAATGTTTGAGGAGAGGTATCTTTTCGTCGACGCCGATAAAGTTTTTTTAATTTGAATCAATTAAATCAGCAATCATTTCTTGATTGCTTTTTATAATATCGAGACACTTGGAAAAAAAATTTTTTTTTTTTTTATATTTTATATATTATCGATATATGTATATCTTGCTTTATGAATTTTGAAGCAAAATTTGTCTTTGTTTTTGAGATTTATTTGTTTAATGACGCGTGGGTTTGATTGAACACATTATCAACCTCCGCCAGCCATGCGTGCCACGTTAACTATAAAATTCATGTCAACGCTCGCTCTCGTTGCTCGATCAATATCCGTTGCGAAGCGGTTTTCTCGCGCGCGCCCGCCGCTGTTTCGTTAAACAAATAATTCGCGAAAAAAAGCAAGCTACAGCGAAAAACTCGCATGGAAACGAATCGAATTTTCATCGTCGAAGCTGTCGCGCGTGAAGTTATCACGAAGAATCGATTTGTCTTATCGTCATGATAAACTGAAAAATTGATTTCAATTTAAAAAATGGATACCACGGCTTTGTAGAAAAATTGATAGGATGCCATAACGGATTCTGAACCAGATTTCATTCAAAGATCTCAGCGTGGAAACGAGAGATCCTTCCAGATCGTGTTCTACAATTCAAAACGAGATTTTATTTGCAATCGAATCTGTGCGTAAGGATATATTCAGAAGAATATCGAAGCAATATCAATCTTCTTTTTACAAGAAGCTTGTCTAGAAAATTTAGTCGTCGTTCCCGAAAAACTGAATGCAAGGGAAGAATAGTCGAAACTCATTTTTTGAGATTTCAACTTGTTCTTTTCACTAATTCCGGCTAAATCCGTGCGACAAAATGAATCTCGAAAACTGCTCCAGTTTTTCCAGGACTGACGTCTTCCGGTCTTCTAGAAGAGACTACAGAGACAAAGACTTTCGGAGCACGTCAGAAAATGCGCGACTGAGTTCCCCTTAAAGCACGTCCCGTGCATGCGTCTCAAACACAACGTGCTCGCACAGTCAAGCATCTTATTTTCAACATTCCAGAAGCGATTCCATCGACTTCTTGCTCCGGCTCAATCAGACACGATCATCGAGTAGCGAAGAGTTTTTTGGTGCTCCGAGAGACCGCCGCCATCCCGAAATCGTTTCGTTAGAGGCGATCGATGAGGAATACCTAATGTCTTGGAAAAACTATTGTTCAAAATTCACCAAATTATTTTCATTTACTATTTTCTGTGATTAACAGATTAATTCAATGAAGATAAATGAAAATAATTTATTTGATAAAGATAAGACAATCTTTCTTATCTTGTCTAAATTTGATCAAACCAATCTGTTATCTTTGAATCTTCATTAAATCTGTGCGATTGTTGAGTAAAGAATCGAATCTTATTTGAACCGAACGGTCTTTGTTGTTCATATAATTCTCATCATCATCGAGGTCAACCCGTTGAGTCCTAATACTAGGATCATATGGCAAATCGACGATTCGATGCCGAAAGACTCCTTAGAATTATATCGTAGATTTTGAAGCGGGAGTACGGGTGATTCTCGATGAGTGCATATTCTCGTTCGTCCAGCTCGGTCGATCCGCTCGTCGCCTAGGAATGTTCGGCAGGAAATTTCCATTCCCGGCGGTTCGATCGGACCGAAACGAATGGCTCGGGGCCCCGGCGTCGTTCCGGCACGAGTCTGTTCAGCGTAAAGGCCACGGGAATAACCGACAAATGTCGGAGATTGCCGAAGCGTCGTTGCGCTGAACCACGAGCTACCCTCGGCAGCAGCTCGCGGCTGGCTATGGCTATTGACCGAACTTGGCGGACCGGCCGGTCAGCTGTGCGCCTTGCCGGCGGTGTGGTATTCTCCTCCGCGGCCAGGAAGAAGCCGTCCACGTAGACGAGGCGGTGTGTTGTTCAGGCCGGCGTAGATCAGTGAGCCGATGTGAGTCAATAACGGGGAACACGAACGAACGTCCGTCCAGAGTTGGTTGAAAGAAGAGCCAGCGGGGACTCCCTCAGGAGAGGAGTCCAGCGGCGACGGAAGTGCTTGAAAGACTCCGGGTTGTAGACGATCGCATAGAGACGGTCCCCCGGGGAGCCACGCGTTCGTACATATGTCCGCGAGTGGAATCGAGGAGAAAGAGAGACTAACTGCTCCGGTCTTGTCGTCGTTGTCGTCATCGTCGATGGATCGGTCCGAGTGAAAGCCCAAAACGTGCGAATCGCTGGCTACACGCGCTGCGGCAAGTAAAGGCAGTTGGAGTAGGAGAGTGAACCTCAGACGGAGCGGGAGTCAAAGAGGGCTAGAGAGAGAGAAAGAGAAAAAGAAAAAAAGAAATGTACTGAGAGAGGAAAAAGAGAGAAAGAAAGAGTGAGAGCGAAGGAGGGAAGGAGGAACTTGGCTCACGGGCAATACTCGACATGTAGAGACCGACCGGCTGTGCACGGCCAGTGCGGAGAGGATCGCGCGAGAGAGGACCTGAGAGAGGAAGAGAAAGAGAGAGAGAACGAGAGAACGGCAACGGACGGTCCCGAGAGAGACGAGGAAGAGATTGGTGGGAGAAGAAACTGAAGGAGAGAGAGTGAAAGAGATAGATCGACCGAGTGTAGGAGAGACATCGAATGAAACAGAGAGAGAGAAAGAGAGAGAAAAGGATAGGCAAATAGATAGGTGTCGTATACGTATGCGTTACGAGTGACGAGGTGCCGCCGCGACGTGCAGGTGTGTGCGCGTGTTGCAGGCAGGCCGCCGGCACAAAAAGTGCTGGGCCCAGTGGACTTTTCCATACCGGAGGAGAACTGCGTGCATACGTACATACGTGCGTACATCGTGCGTGCGTGCCGTCCGCGCGCGTGCCTGTGTGCGCGAGAGTGCGCGCGTCGCCTTCGCGATCGCGGACGGACACGCCGGCGAGTTTTCGGCCGAGTACCTGCGAACGAGGACGGACGGGGACCGATCGACCGACCGACCGATCGACCGACCGACTCTTCTCTCTTCTCTTCTCGTGGTCTACGCGGTAACCTCCGCTAAGAGAGAAGAAACGGGCGAAAGCTAGGTAGAGCTGCACCGAAGAGTAACCAACTCGATTTTGTAGAGTGCGCGCGTCAGGTGCGAGAAGAAAAGAAGGAGAAAGAAAGAAAGAAAGAAAAAAAGAAGAAGAGAGTGGAATACCCGGTGAAAGAGAGAGAGAGAGAGAGAGAGAGAGAGAGAGAGAGAGAGAGAGAGAGAGAGAGAGAGAGAGAGAGAGAGAGAAACTAGGAGGTTGGACGTCGCAGCGCTGACGTCGAGAGGATACCTTACGTGGACGGCTTTACCGGGTGGAAGCGACCGCGGAATCGTCGACAGCGAGAAGAGGAGGTAATAGGATCGTCCGTCACTGAAGTCTACCTTGCCGGCCGAGAGAGAGAGAGAAAGAGGAAGGAAGATAGAGATAGCGAGAGAAAGAGCGAGTGAGCGAGCGAGTCAACTTGATACACACGAACTCCGTTCCGACTCTGACTCCTCCGTCGCCACTAACTCGCGGTCGGTAAAGCGTCGAGACGACGGCGGTGGTGATCCGGCGAGACACGACCGTGCGCGAACGAACGGCTGGCAGTCGCGGCCTTCTGGTGGACGTGATAAGGACGAGCGGTGCGATCCGTTCCGGCGAATGAAGTGGTCGGTTGTGCGAAGCGCGAGAAAGAGCTGCGAAGAGACAGATAGGAAAAAAGAAAACGATCAGCGGTTTCTCGATCGAAGAATTTAGTGCTACATTTAGTGCTACTCCAATTGTACCTATATTCAGAAGACCAAAGGAACTTGAGAAGATCTGGGAAGTGAGATATTAAAGAAAACAAAATCCCTGCGGAGGAGAAAGCGAATGTAAGCAACAACGACGAGAGAAGACACGAGTCCTTGATCAACAATCCGGTACTACGTGGATTTAATCACGGTCGATGGTGCGGGGAAAGCAGAAGATAGCCAAAAGGAAGAAAAGAAGTAACCGGAGTGTCCTTGATGGACCATCCGGTGGTACGTGATCGAGCTGTGTCGCGATCGACATTGACTCGGCTCCGTCGTATCGAGGGAGATTAGAGGCGATCCACGTTTTACTCGCTTCGTTCAACAGACAACGAACGCCGGCGAAGCGACGGGAGCAAGGAAGGAGAACTGCGAGGGAAGAGTGAGGAGAAGAGAGGAGAGGATCTACTTGCTGATCAGCGCGAACCCCGGGCGATAAGCGGCTCCCGTCTCGAGTTGACGAGCCGCTGACTCGGCGGACACGGGAGCCGGTTGTTTCAAAGCTATTAGTGCCCACGATGATTCCAATTATCTGCGAGTGACTTCCACGTTCGCGCGACGGTCTGTCTACCGCCCTATCCAATCGTTTTGCGACCACTTGATACGCTCCGTGCCGGTTTCCTTAACGGAAACGAGGACTCTCTCCGACTTCCACGTGTACATTTTGAGAACTGCCGATTCTGGATCCTTGCGAGTGGATAGAGTGATCGGCAACGTTTCAGAAATCGGTTGGAAATGTGCGATTGAACGCGCCAAGGGATCCCTCTTCCGAGCGATCGCACGCATCGTGGATCCACCTGAAGTCTCAACTTGATCTACCATTATTAATTGCTTCGAGAATAATCCGGCAGCATCGTTCCATCGGATTAATCCGTCCGGGACGAATTTCCAGATAAACGGACGAACGATCGCCTTCCATTCCATCCGGGATTACTCCGGGATCGCGCTCGATAAGCCACGAGGATTCCCGTACGCTCGCGCGAGGTTACGCTTGAAAATCGCTCGGTGTCGTTGCTTGACAAAACCGGTTTCGTTCGGCTCAGCGAATCTCGGCGTTTATACAAAGGTCGTGTGTGAGAGCGCGCCGCGCGCGCGACCGCGGGAGAGTATGTGGTAGGAGTGAGATTTATGGAAAACGAATTTACACGAGGTCACACCCACGGGAGCGGCTGTCTATCTCTCTCTCTTTTTTTTCCTGTATCTTCGTTTCTCTTTCTCTCTCTCTCTCTCTCTCTCTCTCTCTCTTTCTCTCTCCCTTGTCTGTCTCCTTGTAATTCGCACTCTCTCCCTCAGTTCGTCTATCAGTTTATCCACGCATTCCCACTATTAATAATAACGATGAAGCCGATACAACAAGAATCGCCGGCTAGATCACGTTGAAGAGATCTCGATCGTAAGAGAATGATATCGTTCTGATATCGACCAACCGAATAAATATGCTACATTTGCGGCCTTGAAGAATTTTCTTCGGGCTGACAGTCACCGTGCGCAGGATCAGCGAATCTGAGATAACGCCGGCAACGAAGCACAAGGGAATTCATAGGATGGTTCATCATGCTAGCGACCTTGAGTATCCAAGTGTCTTCGATGATTGAGAATCGCGATCGATCGAGTATGTAACTACCGGACGGCGAATCTCAAAGACTTCGAAGGATGTCGGGGGACTTGGGTGGCCCACGGGAGGAGCAGGACTCGTCGCCTGGGTCGAATAGCAGCAACGCGTCAGTTGAGAGGAAATCAGCGAGGAAAATTTAGCTGTTTTGCCACGAGCACTTGCTTGATGATCGGTCACGGCAACGATGAAGCGTGCGACGAGCGCATCCGTTGCGGCCGCCACGGCCGCCGCGACGCAAGTGCATCACCAGGCGAGGATCCAGGAGTTGTTCTCTCCCGGATCAATGCCGACGGCGGTGACGATGACGACGTCGACGACGACAATGACGACGACGACGACGTCGACGAACACGAATACGACGATCGTCGGTATCTGCACAGACGAATTGGATAAGCAAATCACAACGATGTCCTCCCGGCTCGAGTCAAAAGGCTCACCGAAGATTAGTCCCGGAACGGGCGACGACAGCAAGGCTAAGTCTACGGTAATGTCGCGATTATTAGCCGTCGATTCCGACAACTACATGCTGCGCAAGGCCGCCACAACGGCGACGACGGCAGCTACCAACGGCGCCGTGGCGCCGTCGTCTACCACCTCATCATCGTCGTCATCGTCGAATGGTTCCGCGAGCATGCAACTGCAACGGCAGATGCAGAGTCTCGCTATTGGATCGGCTACCGCGCCGTCGATCCTCGCAACGTACGGCAATGGTAGTGACCACGTTGTCGGTCAGCTGTACGACGTCACGCGGGCAACGTCCAGATCGACGGCGACGTATGTATCACCCAGGTGGTACACCACCAGTAATAATAATCAGGCGACGAGGCAGCATCGGGAAGGAACTGCGGCGGCAGCGGTGGCGGTGGCGACTGCGACCGCGCAACTCGAGGAGCAATCCTTGCAGCAGTTGCAGCTGCAATCGCGTACGGCGACATCGACGCGCGACGACGCGACGACGCCCGCGGCGTCGACGGCGGACGGTGTTGAGAGCGAGCTCGGTTTCACGAGGCCGGTGTGCGCGAGACCGGTGTCTTTTCATCGATACATGTGTTGGTGTAGCGCGCAACAGCAGCAGCAGCTGCAGCTGCAGCAGCAGCAGCAGCCTGCTGTGGCGGAGGGCGTCGACGCGAACTCCTCGATCGGTCGCGCGAAGGGTGGCAGGGGTTCAGCCACCCACGAAGGGTTGGCAACGAGACGAACTGTGCGCGATGATAATAGTAGTCTATGTTGCTGCATGTGCGGTTCTCTATGTCCTGCAGAGTGCCACGCGTGCTTCCACATCGTGTGCTCGGACTACAGCGGCCAGCACCTGTGCAAATGGACTACCAAGGGTCACGCGCTACCGGGCCAGATTCACGACAAGGACAAGGTCAGTAAGCCAGTCAGTGCTTCCTCGTTACATTACTGAGTGATGTACCGTTCGCATTAATTATACTTAAGTTGCGCCTCATGTCTTTCAGTATCTTTCATTTTTCTTTGAAGTGATGATTTTTCTTTGCTGGACAGTAAAACGAATCTTATTAGGATACATTACAAAATGAGCTATAGTCACATTTTGAAAAATATTGTTTAAAATATTGTGAAAATTTTTAACGTGAAATCTTTAATTATATTGTAATAGAATGTCAAAAATATTCTGAATTATCCTTCGGTTTTTGCATTAAATGTAAATTTATTCAGAAATAATAACAATTGTTCTGTAACCTTCAAGTGAATAGGTGAGATAGCCATACATAATTTTTTTAAAAACCTTGAAAAAGAACTTTTACAAACTCTGAAAAAAGAAAAAAAAGAATTATTTAAAAGTCTTAAAGTACATATTTCTCTATCTCATAAAGGTATCTCATAACTAATATAAATTTAATTATAACATGACATGTTAAGAGGAAATGTAACTGTAAAATTAAAAAAAGTTTTAGGGTGTACTGAACATCTCACCTACCAATTTATATTTTCAGATCATCTATCTACTTAGAGATTAAAATAAAGATTATCATGTTCAATAATTATTCGCTACCAGTCTCTTAGCTGTTAGATTTTGTCTCGATATCACTCATCTAAATGATATCGAGATATACCTTAATATCCGACAGTTCTGATTTTGCACTGTTTGACTTAGTTCTGTTTTATTAATTATAGGTAAATGAAGCTTTTCTTGTGAAGACGATGATTTGAAACTATTGAGCAAGTTAAGATAGCTTATCGTGAATTTTTCGCATATAGGAATATATGATAGACAAAATGTCGGTTATTGTATTGTTTATGCAACATCCAATATATGTAACCACGCATATGGATATGACATAATTTTAATTATTTTTTGTTACAGTCGATTTTATCTACCATATGCTTTTGCTCTAACAAATCCAAATGATCGATATCAAATTCGACACTGAAAAAACTACACTGAAAAAAAGAGTTTTTAATAACAGCTACCAAATTGTTGAGTGAAATTTCAATCAAATGTTCGGTTAACTCTTTGAGAGGCAGTGGAAAGTATACTTTCCACCTTTTTTTTCTTCATTTTTAAAATGTACTGCTCATAATTTAGTGAAATCAATTATGATTTAAAATTTTTCTGATATATTATTGCTTACTTTTCATGTTTTACATACTCATTATACCTGATTAATCTGATTGTTCTTTCTTAATCATTTTTAGGAAATAAAATTTAAAAAAGAGCATTTTTTTAATAAAAAATGTAATTTTTGGGAAAATATTAATATTTAAGATAAGAGATTAAAATTTTTGCTAAATATTTTTTATATGCCAAAATATAGTATATATATATATATATTTTTCAGAATTTTTTGCACTCTAATTTTTTATTAAAAAATTATTGGTCTCTACTGTGAAGATAAAAAATTACATTATGTAACAAGTTTTTTGCATTTTTATCATGAGAGATCGTTCTATAGTAAAGAGAATGCGGTGAATACAAATATGACATCAAAAATTGTCTCTCATATAAGATTTCCAAAAAAAAAGGGATTAAAACGCCCCAAAAATGTGTTTTTGATCATTTTCATAAATTCATAATGCATAATCCAGATATTCCAGCAACTTTAGAAAAGTCTAACATTGAAGTTTGGACTTTTATATCTTTTAATTTAATTTAAAAAGTCGAAAACAAAATGCAATTCGTAGAAGCCATATTCATTCAGATTTACACTAATTTACTCCTATATGACAGTCATATTGGATTTGCCGTTCCGAATTTTTAAAATCTGACTTCGTAATCAGCGATCCATAAATCATAGAATTGTAAGATTTCACAGGAATCCATCCAGGTAGAAAAAATGTGATCCTCAAAAGGTTAATAAAGCATAAAAAATAATTTTACTTTTATAAATATTTAGTATTACCAAATAATATACCCAAATGTTTGATATTAATTATTAAATCTTTAGAAAAGTAAAATTATTTTTGATTAATCAAACATTTGATAACTGTTACAAAATTCTTTTTTCGATGTAGCACATTGCCGATGAATGACTATTGAACATGATCTTTATTTTGAGGAATAAATATTGTGTCGTTGTTTCTGTTGTTTGAGGAATAAATTTTTATATAAAAATTGTTTTTATACATAAAACTGAAAGATATTGTAATTTAAAATTTTTTTGATAACCTAATGTATAT
>NW_017259319.1:35333-44106 GCF_001594045.1 Atta colombica
AGACCGATTTATTTATAACTTATACCTTTTGTATATAAGCAAATTCTATGACGCTTTTAAACCGATAGAATTATCTCTCGCGCATGCATTATCACAGTTTGGCGAAATAAAAACGTACAGAATTCTCGCGCGATATTCAAGGCTAAATATATAACACTTAACAATGAAAATCGAACATTGAAACTTCATCTATATCGAGAGCACGTGAAAGGATCAAGCTCGGAAACTCGAAACTAATACTTCTAGTGATAAGGATTTATCTTTGATTATGTTTCAACGGTGATTGATGCATTATAAAATGCAGAAAATCTTGATGTGCATTCTGCACATAAAATCAATGATGCGCAAAGCATTTTTTATTGTAACATGAGATTTTATCTTCTTCCGTCTTTCTTTCGTTTTATTTTCGATGAATGTATTTGTGTTTAATTTTTAAGTAAACGAAATTATGGAGAAACTTTTTATATTACTATGATAAAGTCTTACATTTTTTCGCGATTTAAATTAATATAATTTATAATAAATAATTTGCGCCCTCCCACCCTCTCCCCCCGAACTAAAATAACGATTTCGACGCGATTTCTTGAAAAAGAAATTCATTATTTCTATTTCGAATTACTGAGATCTATATAAGTATAAAATTTAGACATATATTTTTCGACCAGAGAGAAAAATATCTAGGGATGTAAATTTTATATCTATTATAATCATGAGTTCTACATAAACATACAAATGGCATGTTGTTATCAGGGCAAGATCTGCTTGAAATTCGATAGCGTAACGACCTAAATCCGACGGCGTCTGCTATGAAATTGTGATAGGGAAAAAAAAGGTAAAAAAAAGGGATTTGAATGTCATTTCTTCTTATTTTGTAAAAGCTGATATAAGTTATCCGAGTTAAAACTGTGCGTTTCTTATTAACACAAGGCGAGAACAAAATTAATAAGATTAAAAATATTATATATATATTTCATGATAATAATATATATAATGCAATGCAATGCGTATAAATTTAAGAATATGGTAATTCATCAAAAACTTTTTGCTCTAATATCAATTTCTTGTAAGAATATACATTAAAGGAAATATGAATTTAAACTTTTTTTTAAACTGTATGTAACGTATATAATTGCATTTTTTTTATTTTACCGATGGAATGAAAATCAATAGGTGAAAGCTATAATGAAATAAATCATCTAAACGCTGGAAGCAATAAATTGCATTTTATGTCTTTTAACTATCATAATTTAAGAAAACTGAAATAGACTTCCGTAATGGTAATCTATGATTTGCGGATGACTGAACAGATTAAGTGGAGTAAATCTAATGTATTTATGTCTAATTGCAGCACGAGAGTCATTACAACAGATAATGTTATAAGTCAATATTCGTACAAGTCTTAAATTTTATTCTTTCAATCAAATTTAACGAGTTAAATATAAAACAATTATAATTTTAATTTGAAATAGAACTCCGAAAGAAGACTAATTAAGTATAAAGAATTTCTATTTTATTAAATATAAAAATAATTTGTATATTTAATGCATTCTTGTCATCAGAATGTTGATTGCAGGTCTGTGAAAGAACTTTTAATTGAATTTTTACAAAATTGATAGGCATTTGATTATCCACAACTTGTTTACATTTGTCCATAAGTAATAATTTTCATCCATTCTGCAGAAAGAATTTATAAATATAAACAACAGGATTAAGTATATTATTCCTAAATATTTTTTTTCATTACACACGGAACTCAAGTATTCATGATTTATCCGTATTTGTTTCCTTATAAATATTTGTTTCTGATTTATCCTGTAAAAATAAATTGTAAACAAACAGGAGTAAAGTCCTCTATTATGAAATAGGCGCCTAATATGAGATAGCGGCGTTTCTGCTAAACCAATAAATACTATTGGTTCCACCATGAATTTATTGCTTTTGGATTGAAAACTATTTAGAAGCCTGTAGTAAAACAAGATTTTAGAATTTGGATGTCTTCAAGTTTCATTGAGATGAGCATTTAAACCTTGTTTATTATTTAAAAATATTTGGCAATAAATTCTTCAATAGTGAAGAGTAAGGTCATAATAGAAAATACAGGATATGTTGAATTGTTAATTACAGAAGTTAGATTTGATGATCGTAAAACCATAAGATGTGGAAATCGTAAAATGAAATATCCAGGGTATTCCTAATATAAAATAATTCATGCTCCTATGTTACAGCTCCTATGAAAATCGTTGCTAAAGTATAAATGTTATTATACAATAATAAAAAAGACATGAACGTCAAGTGCCTATATCTGTGATGCTTCCAACTACCTGAAAATGTGATGAGTTCTGGGTGTAATCTATCGCATGCTCATTTTTGGCGCACACTGGCTGTGTTTGTTTGTATTTTAGAAATATTAAATAAAGTTTTTTAATTGTAATACTGATATACTTTGCGTTTTCTATCGATTTCTCGGGGCATATTAAGAGCACAATTTTTTGACTTTTCGATTTGTTCATTTTTTACATTTTTTAATTAAAAAAAAATGGAATTTGAATTAAATTTTATGTAACGTTAGCTTAAAGCTTATTAAATTCCCTTCAAAATGACTTATTATTTTTTAAAATTCTGCTTATAGATTTCTAGCATTTACCCAAAATGAACTCGGAATCTTATAATGGAGCTCTTTCCTTTATATATATTGAGAGCAAATTTTGAGGACTCAAAAGTGTGTACTTTAAATTACATATCAAATTTGAACGTTCACAATTTGTCCGTATTATTCACAATTATCTGTAAATAATTGTTTGTTGGCTACCTTGCAAAAGGAATTATAAACAAAAAAATGGCACAAATTTTTTCACAAGTATTTCTGAATTTATTTTTTAATTATGTAATTTATGCGGAACAAATGCGGACAAATTGTGAACAGTCGAATTCCGGATGTAAAAAAAAAAACACTTAACTTACTCAACTCTTTTACATATTTATAAAAATCTTTTGTATATTTATTTTTTGCAGTGTGGACAAAAAATTGTTTATAAATAAGTTTAGACATGTCAACAATCGAATGCCATATCAATTTTATATATAAAAATTTGTATTTAATAGTACAAACTTTACAGACTTTGTAATAACAATATTTTTGGTCACATGTCTGATTTTAGATAGATGTACAGCATCAATTGCTATAAAATCCCTTGGAAGAAAAAGCGTTTTATAAACGTCACTATATTGTGGCAGGATTTCCATCGCAGAGATGATGATTTCCACGAAATAAGTTGCCCATGGCGAGGCATTTTAGATTAACGGGTTCAGTCGCAAAAATTCGCGACGTCGGCGATTTAATTCTCATGCCCGGTGTCGGTGGGATGTAGCGTGTGCGGTGGCGAGGAAGAAACGATCTTCTCGACGGAGATTAATCGAGCGCGTCGATCAAACGGACGGACGGATGCGCGTGGATGTAACACGCGTTGCCGGCTGGCGTGGATTATTCGGACGGGGACGACACAGGCGAGGGCTTATCTCACGGCTGTCGTCATATCGCGGACTCGGGGTTACGGCGAGAGGTTACGTTTTCTTTTTTCCGCACTTTTTACGCTTTTGCTTTATCGACCCTCGCTACTCG
The DNA here is from genome assembly GCF_001594045.1 of Atta colombica. Lineage (NCBI taxonomy): Eukaryota > Metazoa > Arthropoda > Insecta > Hymenoptera > Formicidae > Atta > Atta colombica. The sequence continues at coordinate 38,953 of NW_017259319.1, forward strand.
ATAGCAACGGCTGACACACGGAGATGTCTCTTCTCTTCGCGTAACCTTATCCCACCTCCGTCCCGCCGCGCCTCGATTTATTTATCTAATCGGACCTGGTCGGTCGCAAAGTGCGTTAAGTGCTCGACGAGCGACGCGCCTTATCTTCGAGATCAAGAAAATCCGGAGACGCTTCTCGCGCGTGGTTTTTACGTAATCCTCGCGCAATCGACACTGAATAACAGCACTTGTCCGGGGAATAAAGTTGTATGCGAAAAAAATTCTAGCTAAATGTACAATTTTTCTTTTTTATTGCTTTTTTTTAATTTACGTAATGATGAAATACGTGTAGATGTTACACACGTATGCATTAAATAATCGTTAACTGAAAGTCATAATTATTAATCATAGAAGGTTAATATGGAGATTAATATGGAAATATTGATACGATGGAAATATTATAATTATATGATGGTATACCCTGCTGTTTTTGTTATCATCAAGGATTTAATCACTCGTCAATAATTAAATTATTGATGATATTTGAATCTTTCATTCAATTCGATAGAAATTTTAATAGACTGACATAAATTATGTTCTTTTATTTGTATCTAATTTTTGTTTTTCATCTATTATAGGTAAATATGTAAATATATTTTTAATGTGATGCTCAGAGAAAGTCATATATATAGAATAATTTGGGAAATTTCTAAAATAAACCGCAATGCTATTTTGTGATTATAGCAATTAGGTTTTAATTAACTAATCGTACAATACGATGCGGAAAAATACGATTAGGTGTTCTCTGGAGCTCGCCACAATAGAGATAGCCTGTATCCATAATCGAACCATAACTATGTTGAATATATATATAAAAATAAATTAAGTGTTTCAATTAAACTTTTTTAAAGAGAAATTGATACATTTATTATATTATTATGAAGGAAATTATAAAAACTACTATGAAATTCGTTAAATGCCTGAAATACACGAAAGACATCTTAATTGTGATTCGGGAGCTTATCTTTATCTCCTGATAATATATGTTACTAATAACAATTAGGAATTTTATATAATGTTATAAAATATAGATATTATATATTGTTATAAAATACCACTGCAAAAGTTTATTAGATTATTTATAAGACATATCATTCGTTAATTAATAGAGAATGTTGATAATCTGTGAAAACATAGTACTCGGTTAAATTGAATTGCTTCTTATTGGAGGAGAGGAAACTAGAATATCTGGAATCAAATATACCTTAGAAGAGATTTATCTTATTTTATTCCGACTTTCATTCTTTCAGTTCAACCAATTAACAAGAAGCGATTATCTCAATTTGCTGTGTGAATCATTCTGTAAAGCGATTCTGAAATCACTTTAGAGAGAAATTAATATCATTGTAGTAATGAAAAAACAAAAATTCTAATAGATTGTAACGATACTGAAGATCATGTATTTTTATTTTTAAATCTCGAGGATAATAAGCGCGTGATTTGACTGGCAAACGGGACAATCTTTGCTTATTATCTGCTTCCGCTTGCAAAGAATCGATTAATTATGTGCGTTTAAAAGGATTTTACACATTTACTGTTAATATATTCCTGTTAGATATTCCCGGATTATATTTTTATCCATTCAGTCAAAAGTAAGATTATATAGAATATATCTGATAGTTATATTTAACCATTTTGATACATTACTTCTAAGGGGATATAAATACATGCATGACATTTAATATAATTGAATTGAATCAAGTAATTAAGAGAAGCTGCTAATTGTGGTCAAAGTTAGATGTTGAAATAATATTTCTATAAGACGTATTTTAAATACATTTATTTTAGATATATGACTGTACGCCGATACTTTCGACTTGCAATAGAATCAACTAAAATAACAACAAAATCCATATAAAAATATTATTTCAACATCTAATTTTGACTGTAGTTGGCGTTTTTCTTACTTCTAGTTAATTTATTCATATATAGAGGTCTTATTCTCTAACTTATTAATTTGAGATGAATTTTACTTTCATAAAATATTAATTTGTATATTATAAATATATTTGACACTCAAAATTGAAAGGTCGCGAAAAATGATAACTTCCTGAAAACTTCGTTTATACAAAATTACCAGCAATTTTCGAAGTCAGATACTTTAGAATACATAATTATAATGAAAATCATTTTATTAGAAGATTATTACGTTGTTGCCTCATTTGTCAGCTCTACTTTGCTTTAATTAATTTTTTTCATCATTCACGTGATCTAACCGGGATTAGCAAATAGCAAGTCATATAAATATATCTCGAAGTGTACGCGTGTGTGCGTACACGTGCTTCCTCATGCACAAGTGAACTTGGCTCGATTAGTCGTCGTTGATTCTTGTGTCATCGATGCCCACCTACGATTTATGTCTCGTTTCTCTGTTCACAGCCTGTCAGTGAGTGGACGTCGCTGAACGTAGTTGAATGGATGTCAGCCCTAAATCTATACCGCTATGCGGACGTCTTCAAATCGAAAGACATTAAAGGCAGCGATCTGCTTCATCTGGATCGAGAAAAGCTCATGGTAAGCCGATCATCTTAATTAGTTATTAGCATACTGGTTGTCCATACATCTCGGATTAAGGTAACTAATGCCATTCAGTGGATTGAGAACCGCCTTGAACGAAGGAACTTCAAATGTGGGACATTCGTGATTATTACTATTAAATTATTATAATCAAGATAATTTTTGTTTTATTATTATTAGTAAATCATACCCTTTATTCTACTTTTATTATAATATAGTAATTATGATAATAACAAGTAAATTATAATGATTTAATTTAATGAATGATAGAAAATCAAATGAAATAGGGTAATATCGTGAAGTTATTATAACATACTCTACTTAACTTTGTTTTTTTTACAAGATCATTGCACTGATTTGGAAGCGGTGTATAATATCAATTAAAAATATGATATATCCATCTACTAAAGTAATTAAATATAATTATGATTGAAAATCACAAATTAAAGTAATTTCTATTTAAAAAATCAAATGAAGGCTAAACGAAATTGATTTTTCTTTCAATAGTTTTTTTTTTCTAAATCTGCGAACTACAATGAAATAGTGAGACTAAATCGACTATATATTAATCTCGAAACAATTATCGATTTAATGAGCGATAATGCATTGTCCTCATTCGTAAATTTATCATCGACAATAAATTATTTTATTATGATATTTTTTTCGAATTTACCGACAATTCTAAAAATGGCGGGTTTTATTACGATAGCGAACTATTTTCTTCTTGATCAATTAATCTTTTCCCATTAATCAGTCATGGTTTAGTTTAGAGAAATGTGACTGTAGCTTGTACGAAATGCTTAGAACTAATTAGCAGTAAAAATTAATGTACTATAATAGTACCATATCAAGCTATTGCAAAACGATTGCGTGGAAAACTGTTTATTTACTTTATTATCGAACGAAGAGATTTTTGTTCGGAGAAACTATTTGGCGAATCAAGCAATTTAGCGGGGGGCTGTACGTTTTTTGCGATGTGCATTAAAGCTAATCACATGCACTTTCCGTAACAATAAGGTTTTTGAGTAATTGCATTGCTCGATTCAGTCGTCCGTAATCGTAACACTAAGAATCGAACATTTGTGATTGATCGAAAATCTCACTGCTACTGTTACGGAAAGTGTGTGTGACTAGCTTAACGCTCGCGAAACGCACAATCACGAGGTCGAATCGTGCAAAAAGTGCAACTTAAGTTCCTTGCATTTTCGTGTCCCATTTGATTGAAATTTAATTCTGCGACAAACAATCGTCAGCAATCTGTTCTGAGCTATATTCCTACTTTTAGAATGCGCACATATTCAAATTCTTAGGTTTAAATTTGATATATATTGCTAGCATGTGTGCGTGTGTGCGTGTGCGTGCGTGTGTGTGCGTGCGTGCGTGCGTGCGTGCGTGCGTGCGTGCGTGCGTGCGTGCATGTGTGTGTACAAGCTTACATGTGGTTATATTTGACTGAATATTCGCCGATTAATTTTCTATTATCTATTCTACGTTATACATTTTTTTATTTTCGAAAGGATGAGAAGAGTTGTCTCAAAATTATTTTATTGTTATTTAAATTTTTATTATCACATTCTGAAATTAATCCCTTTTCCAATTAACTAAAAATAGGATAAAATTCGCTAATATTTTTCTTTTGATTTCTTTATATCCTTTAGATATCTATAAATGTGCTGGAATAGTTCCATACAAGTTTCACTCTAGTTACATATAAATTTTTATACGAAAATCTGCTATTAACACACAACTTCAAGTTTTGAAATAAAAAAGTAGTAGGAGCACAGTTTTTTTTATTACAAGTGGTAAAGTCATTTGATGTCTTTTTGTACTGAATCATCAGTCCTTGGTCTTCGCTCGTTTCGAATCGGCAGCGAAGGCGGAATCGCGCGATCGAAAATTCTTCGGCTAATGCTTGGCAGAGACGATGACCTCGAGTCGAGAGTATCTGGACGACGTTTTCCTTGGCCCGTTGACCTTGTAATTGCCCTGTAGCGTCTGCTGGTGCGCCACAGTCGAGTCTTTATCGAATCCCCCTCCCGATATGTATATATCTCTCTCTTTTACCCATTCTACGTCGATTTTTCTTTATCGTCGTTTGCGAGTGACCCGCAACTTTCGGATGCTTTCGGTTAGGTAATTTTCTTCTTCTCATCGCCGCGCGAAAAAGATTCCTTGTTCAGCTTATTTTCGCAGCATTACATGCTTTTTGTAAAGTCTAACACGATACATTATGTATGGAAGAATATAGAAAGGAGTTTGATTTAATAAGATCACTTTTATTGATGCAGCGCGTCATTGCCTGTCATGCACTTATCGCGTTTTTTAATTAACTTTTTAGTAGCCACGATTTGACGTGAGGTCTTTATTAAGACGACAAGGTTGGTCCTGATATGATTTTTGTTGAACATCTGTTGTGATTCCATTATGTGCCTATCCTATTTCCGGTAATCACGACGTTTTTCTGTGTTGTTATCAGTTCAAAACATTGTGGTAGAATTACCGCATAATGCACGAAATATGTAATTTACTGTGCTACGGAATATCATTATTTATAACTCTTTGCGTATTTTAACATAAGTAATAATATATATATATATA
>NW_017259319.1:44206-47179 GCF_001594045.1 Atta colombica
AAATATTAAATTTAATGTGTTTCTTTTTATTGTCTCATTTAAGATGGTATCTTTTTAATATTTCATCTCCATATGAATACTTCATGTGCAGCACTTTTTATACGTATGCATTTTATATATATATATATATGTAAGGAAAAAAATTGAAAAGATGTTGCTCTATAAATAGAACTTATAAGATGGACTTATGGAGAGAAGAAGTATATTAAATTATAATATTTGTTGTAAGCAAATATTGATTATTAAAGAGTTAAAAATTATTTTTAACTGTAAAGGATAAGATATGAAACGTACATTTTATGATTGATAACACGTTGAAGAAATATTAGATAAATATTGCATAAAAGCGTAGCTTTTAATATCGTCAGAGTGCAACATAAAGAAAAATTTTTTTACAAAATATATCACAAAAACAACTTCAATATAAGATGAACTTTTTAACTTTTTGAACTTCATTATAAGATGAAGCTGTTTTTATGATATTTTATATATCTGCTGATATAACTTTTTATATCTGCTGATTAAGTTTTATTTTATTTTATTCTCTCTTAATTACTGCACGGCGCATCGTTAAAATGCTAAATAAATGCTGCCACAATTAAAATACGTAGATACAAGTCGAGATATAAATATAAACTTTACGAAACATTTGCATTTTGCAATTCTATGGAACACAATGCAAAGGCACTTTTTCCTGCGTCTGGTTACAGGACGCCGTCTTTTAATGTTCGGTGATCAGAGAATTTATGCGCTCATAACGACTCAGTAGAATAGCTGAGATTATGTGCGTTCTCTTATGCAAATCTTGGATATTAATATTATTATACTATCTTTCTGCATCATTACTGAAAGAAAAATATTCAAAATTTTAATAAATAATTGTTTTAATAGTATTAATATAATATTTATTTACGAAAAATAAATGTTTGCTAAATAAAGAAATATAACAAATCAAATTAATGGTTCTTCATTTATTAAATAAATATATGTTTTATATAATATTCAATAAATATTTAACTGGTATTATTCAAACAAATATTTATTAAAATTTGATATATTTTTCCTTCGTAGCGTAGAATACACATTGTAGTTAACGTAGAATTTGAGTTTCAAAAAGTACTTGCATCGACAAGCATGTACAGTGAGAGCAAAAAATATTCGTACAAGGAAAGTTTTTATTAAAAAAGTCTTATTTAAGAAAATAAATTAGCAATTTTATACAATGAATATGTCATGTTCTAACATATATAAATGAGCTTCGCATATATTTCCGATATTATAAGGTAAATTTCTCGATTGTACGAATACTTTTTGAGCATTCAAATTGAACTTTTAATTTTTGCTTATTTTTCAGATTATATATTTTCTATAATTAATACACATATTTTTGGTATATATAATTTTAAGAAACATACAGTCTATTTTATTTTTTATGAATAAATTGTTAATTATCCAGCAAGACATGATCATCAATTAAACGTCGAATCGACGTCAAATTGATATTGAAATTATTGTATCGATATCGATTCGATAATTCATTTCTCGCTGGATAATATTTAATTTTTAAAAATAAAGTTAAATAAATTTTTTTAAATATTTTCTCTGTACGAATACTTTTAGTACTCACTGTAAGTGTATAATATCGATTACATTGCCAATTACATACTATTAAAAAATATTTGATTTGTTATATTATTAAGAGCGTTAATGTTAAAACAGAATGAAATAGATCCGTTTGCGTATTGAAATTCCCCAAAATTTTTGCACTTAAAATAAATAAATATACTTGGGCAATGAAGGAAAAGAAAGCGAAGATGCTTAGTGCAAAAAGTGCAAGCAACGTGAACAGACTAATGTTAAGAAATATTTTATTTGACAATAATAAAAGTATTTAATATAAAAGCAGAATGCAATGTAATAATTTTATCTTTCGATATTTTTAAGGTATACATATATCAGAAAAGAGAAGCAGATAATAGCGAAAACAAACTTTTCTCATTTTCGCCGCGCAGTAGCTACGCCGTTGTAATGATCATGCATGCGTTTTCGCCGCGTGTTACCACGCGCCGCATTATCATAATTATGCGAGAGACCCGCGCGCGGTGTAACGGGTCGGTCGAGACGGACAATCGAATTACATCGGTCGGCTGTATTGGCCCAAGTTCTCGATGTTCGCCGTGGGAAAACGGGCGTTTCTTCGAACTGTAATTACGCCCGCGTTTTCCACGGTGGCAACGGCGCGAGGCAAGTAATTGCGCTCATTCGTTCGCGCGGGTGGTATAATAAAAGCGGTTTGAATTGCAAAAATTCACAATGGAATCACGCTTGAAAATCCGAGCGCGGACTAAGACTAAAATTAGGGTACGTTAATTAGAGAGATCGAATCGTCTGTCCACTGATTTTACGGTAACGTTATTAGAAATTACGTTGTGAAATTACATGGAACGGTTTTGCTATCTACTTTAGCTTCACTATTAAATATTGAAGATACAATGACAAATTAATTTAATTTCTTGAATTAAGTAATTATAATTTGTTACTTTTAACTTTTATTTGTGTCAAAATTTTAATCACTCGATTTCTGATTGATTTTAAAGTAAATAACATTTATATGCATTTAGTAAATAACAAAATAATGTCATATGCATTTAGTAAATAATAAAGTAAATTTGAATTAAATTTAATACGTTTTTTAAATTAAACTATTTAACTCTATTATTTGTTGAATTAACGATATATTACGTAAGAGCAATGTGATGATCTGTAAAAATAATTAAAAATTAAAATTTCGAAGATGTTATGAATTTAACAGTGTAGCTACAAGTCTGAAAATAATTTTATTGGACCATCAAAAGAATTATGGAAAGCCTGATGAGCAATGCTGCAAAGAGTTTTGACATTCTAATAACAACAATAACCAATTTAATACTACATAATTATTTTGATAATTTAAACAATTTTTTTCAGATATAT
>NW_017259319.1:47279-54641 GCF_001594045.1 Atta colombica
TAATTACTGTTCTTTCTATAATGTTGCTATTCGAAATTCGTTCGTTTTCATCATTATTGTGGTGCTTTGAATTGATTTTGAAAAACCAGAAGAATCTCTCCTTACTCGCTCGAATGTTTTTCGATTTGGAAATGAAATTGTTACCAATTTTTATACTTTTTCATGGGAATTAATTAGTTGGATAAATTGAGAAATTTCTCTTAGATGCCGGTTTTTCGATTATCGATCTTCATCATATAGGGATCTTCATGAACTTAGCCTCTGCGCGGGGCAAAAGTGCGCGTCTCAAGGCTACTTCAAGCGTAAATCGCATATTATCATACTAATTGACTCGTAAATCGACACTGAATGTTCTTTTAGTGCGAGAAATTGTTTGAGTCTCCCACTCAACTTGTCCTTCAAGCAGATTTTCCCGCTACGAACATATGGCGAGACAATAAAAGAATATGTCTCCCTTAATATTTTTCACGGGGGCGTCTCAGGAATTCACCATTGCTTTCCTGGAAGATTCTTTTCAATTTAGTTTTATGAAGAATTTATTTCAAAATTTATTTTATGTCAGACATATCAGTTAGAAAGCCGTTACCAAGGAATTATTTTATTGAAGTGACTTATGGCGGATCTTTCTAAAATAAAATTTACTTCTTATAGTGTTCCTTGACGTTTTGTTTGCGCAAGAAATGAACGGGGGATGTGCAAAGTGCGCTCGTATCCTCGAGTACTTCGTGCAAATTCTCTCCCTGTTGCAAAGCGATGAATTCTTCCCGAGCGTTTCTTGGCACTTGGAATAAAATAACGAGCGCGTCAAATTTTATCGCCGCGTTCTCGCACGGCCGCGTAATATATCGATCACTTTACTTTTGCTGGCTTGTCGCCGCTAATAATAGCGTTTAGCCCACTGCGCGCCGTGGCGCCGGCCGAAATAGCGCGCCATCGCGCGAGAACGTGCGCGCGCGCGCATAGCCAAAAATTTGAAAAAGAAACCAGCTGCCGGAAGTGCTTTCTGTATAGAACCGGATTATTTTTTTTTTTTGCGGTACAGAGACAATTTACATAAAATGAAATCACATTCACGTCTATTTTCCGTTTCCGTTCAACTTTTCTCTTCGAGTTCTCCCTTTTATACAGCTTCCTTTTCTCTTTTTCGAAAGAAGCCGCGTCTTTTATCAAAGGATTCGACTGTTTGAAATGTACATTGCATGGATATAGAGAATTCGCAGCATAACGTGACATTTAAATTTTACGTTGACATCTCTCTCGCTTTTATAGGATTTTATATTTAAAGAATATGTACATTTAACATGTATATTTATAAAGAATATATTTCACTTTCCAATATTTTTAAATCTGTACACGGAAAGTATATGATTTTTGCTAACGTATTTAAAAATTTGGCTAGATATCTGAAAATAATTTTATTGGACCATCAAAATAATTATGTAAGATGTTCAAACTTATATAGTTGTTAGAATGTCAAAATTTTTTGCAGCATTACTTATGCTTGTATATGCAATTATTTTGATATGATTCAACAAAATGATTTTCAAATCGGTATCTAGCTAAATTTTTGGATATTTTAGCAAAAATTCTTTCCTTAAACGAGACTATAAATCCAAGACCAGATCGTTAAATTACATTAGTTCACAAGATTTTGTGCAAGAAATGAAGATTATTTCTAGAATAATTTTCGATGCTGATTCCGAATCTGTCATGTTTCCATTAGATCTGGATTTTGAGATATAAGAAGAAAAAATATATATTTTTTTCAATATGTAGTTGTTTTGAAATTATAAAAACAATTATAATAACAAATCAGAAGTGAGAGATTAATTTTTGTTGTTTTATACTTTAAGTCGATTTCACGTATTAGAGTATAATAATAATTGCCACGTTTTTATCCTAATATCTGTAATAATAACATTTCTCAATTATCATCAAATCCTGGTGAAAATGTGATGAACTTTGTTCGCATCTAGGGATCCTAAAACAGAATCTGATCATGCAGTTTTGTTAAAATCAGAGCGAAAAAGAGTGTATAAATATATCTCTTTTTTATATCTCGTTTTAATTTATATTATCTTATTCATTGTAAATTACTAAAGCTGAAAAATATTGGACTGTTCAAAAGTTTGCCATGGCCAAACTCTGTTATAGGATCTCTAATCGCACCTAAATTCAGAAAGAAATGATATATCTATCTGAAAAATTGATACATCTTAAAATTGACATGTTATATTTGAAAACTTTGACCTGATGAAATTTATTTGATGGCAGATTCAAATTTAGCACACAAAAAATACGTTAAAAGAATTGGTTCCTTTTCTCGTATTAAAAATTAATCAAAATTTGTAAAGTAGTGTTATAGGTGACGAAAAACGTAATTTTCTCGATCAGATACATCGATGGTGCGTTAAAACAATATTCTGATCAAGTCTGTTTGTGTTATGCTTGTAACGTGAATTTTGTAGCACAAATGCGGGGAATTTAAATTACGATGCGAACATGGAAAAAAAAACTGTGCTCAAGTGATTCAGGATAATATTAATAGATGATTTCCTGGATCTATTCACGATTGCATCGATATTGATCGATTAACATAGATCGATAAAGATAACGTGATTATCGCTCGACGATTATCTCATCAAGCGCGCCCAGCAGCAAATGTGCAATTCACTGACATATATCATTCTACATCGCACGAAGGTTGCGAACATTTTTAACTCTCATCTCTATAATCGCGAGCGGCTTGTTAGCACATTTGACGAGTTCTTAACACATTTGCATGTTTCACGAGAGGTAGACGCTAAGAAATGTAGAAATACAGAATTTTCATCATTTTACTTCGTACGAACGAATGAGAGTTATGTTTTAGTTGTGATTATATTTACAGTTTTTGCATAAGCTATTCTATAATTATCATATTTGTTTCAGCTATAATTTTAGCTGTTTTTTTTAAGTAGCCGCTTCGAGGCTCTCTCAAAAAATATTTAATGATAGATATAATTATATAGAGCAACGTATATATACATATTTTTTATTGTTTTTTTAAAGGAGAATTATTTTAAATTTACGCTCTTGTGCCGATATTTTTTGGCATTTTAGATAAATAATTTTTCTCCAGCAAAAATATTTCGCGATCTAGTAATACTTTTTTTTGTTTCTCTCTTCTTTATTATTTAAAATATGCGAAACGACACGTCGAGCAGCTACTGTATCGACATTCCACAAGTGGCATTCCTGGACAATCAAAGACACCGATCCAAACCATTAACATGCGATATGACGTATTCTCCGCAACAGAGATACGGATTCGCAATTGAAGTGACTGTAACGGATGACAAAAGCCTTTCGGGTTCTCTCGAAAGTCTCCATTACACGAATGCGACTTGCATCGCAAACTTGCGAACCGCGGGGTGCATTATACCTCTTCGCCGAGCGCCGGTGCAGGTATTGTGCAGCGGTGCACACTCGACACCTGTTGCCTTGGCCGTGCTCTAGGGAAAACGAGATGCCTGCTGGGAGAGAGAACGCAGAGAAAGAGAGCGAGCGAGAGGGTCGTAACGACGCGTATAAATTACGATCGCCCGTTCGGCGGCGTGTGTTCACCCCTTTTACGAGCGTGGTGCTCCCGACTCCTCAACGTCCCCCTTGACTGATTTACCGCTGTGGTACCTGCGAATTATCTCTCTCCTTTTCGCTCTTTTTGCGATATTCGCCATTCTTAGAGAGTATTTTCCGCGGCTTCGTTCGCGAAAAGTGAGGCACGCTGTAATTTACAACGCGAACGATCGCGAGCGATCTCCGTGGGGCTGAACTCAGAAAGTCTGAAACTTGCAGTAAATTTATTGAACAGATCATATACCAATACTGGATACTAACTTAAAAACACATAAAAAGCGTACATAATCATATAATTACGGAATAAAATGCAAATGTATTCTGGTGTGCGGTATCGATTGATTTTTTTTTTATAATCAACGATAAAAAAACACTTCCTCAAGAATTAAGAAAAATTGAAACTCTCTCAATAGAGAATCTGCCAGTTACTATTGAATTATATTCATAAAAAAAAACTAAAAAATTGATTAAAACGAATATTTTAAGGATATTTTGTATTATAATATCTAAAAATATTAGCCAAAAAATGTTTGTCTTGTCTTAAATACGTCTTGAAATAACTGCAAAAAACAGAATAAATAAGTTAGCTTATAATGACTTTATGCAACAAAATGACATATTTTGTTGCAATTTTATATATAACTTTTAAATGAATGAATGGATCTGAAACTTTTGTACGAATATTTATTAGTATATATAAAAAAATTTGATTTAATTCGTATGCTATGACTTCAGATTTGCAAATAAGTACTTTTGCTTAAAAATGTGATTTTTCAAAAAAATCAAAGCAAACAAAATAATTAACTTTTAAATCAGTAAGAAGACTGAGCTTAAATTTTTACACAGATACTCAGACTTAATAATAGAATAATCTATGAAATATTTTATGTCTTTAGCAATGCTTTCAGATATCCTTAAACGATCACATCGAAAAATCACGACTAATTTAATTTTTTATAGAATTTTGCGGTCATATCGCGATATTACAAGCGAAGCATTTTGACGAAGAACTGGCAAAATTATTCTATTTGTGAATGACCAGATGATGATTTCCGTTGAAAAAGTGGGCCAGTGGATCTTAATCGGTCCGCTATCTCCGAAACGTTGAACTCTTGTTAGCGCCTGGGTTATTTATGACAAGAGTATTATTTTCCCTCATTAGTCACTGTGTAACTGTCTCCACGCTTGACTTTGTCACGCGTTATATACCCGCTCTTTATAGTCGCGCCGTCGCGATCTTAACTTGCGCTACATTCTAGCAGATTTACAACTGTCATACTTGCACGTTTTCACCGTCAGCGCGGCGGAAGAGTCTCTTTCGGTCCGTGATTCTGTAGAATTGGTCCCGAAGGACTCCGCCATTTTCTGTGACGCGAACGACATTAAATCGATGAAAAGTTACATGTCTGAAGTTGTCTTCAAGTCGAAAAATCATCATTTTACAGCTTTTATATTATAGAATCTTAATAAAATATTTATTGTATGCAATATATTACATACATTACGTTTCAATATGATACAAGTATAGTGATATTTCTGAATTAATTGAATCGATCTTGAAAATACAGTTATTTAAATTTATTGGAATTCAAATTTTGCAAACATTATTCTCATGCTTTAATTTTACTTTTTCTTTCATCGAATATTTTTAATAATATTCAATGATGTGAGGCATTCTTTTTTTTTATGGAACAGATTTTGGAGAATATTTTTATTTCTAAACTACACAGCTCACTTCATCCAAGGAACGTTTTGAGAATATTCTTTGAACATATTTAAAACGTCTCTTGATAGTGCTATATATATTGTAGAATTAGCGCCTTTATTATGAAAAGCCACTGTGATGAGTTATAATGATTTATCAAAAATTTACGTGAAAAACATTAATATCATAAAGTCATATTTTTATATCATAAACATAAATTTTAATATTTGAAATTATCATTTATGATAATATATTTATTTATTCGAATCATGCAAGTAAAATTAAACATTTAAATGTATGAAGCAGAATATCGTTCTTTCATTAGATTAGCATTTCATTTCTCCTTGCAATGTTTTTTTTTTCTATTTGGAGTTCCATCGTCGTCGCGAGAAGATTAAATTCAAACCGTAACATGTCTTAAAAGAACCGGATCGGTGTGTCTTCCTCCATTCGAGTGCATGCGAGACATCGTCGTATGATTTCTTGTTGCAGAATATGGGTATAAAAGATGAATTTCATCAGAGAAACATTTTGGTGTGCATCGAGGAACTCTGCAAAACGTTGCCACCGCCTCCGGTGGCGATGGAGACGATGGGTTCGACGGTCAACACGACGACGTCGACACCCGGCGTCACCGTCGAATCGGCCTGTTCTCTCGGAGTCAACTATCCGGGCAACAACCTGGCCAATAACGCGCACAACCTCGTGCCGCACAGCTTCAGCGTGTTGGAGAAGTGTGGCAAATGCCATAAATACCTCAGGGGCCTCTTACATCAGGGCTTCCTCTGCCAAGGTACGTTTCCTTTGTTGACCTTTGTTAAATCTTAATCTGGATATCTTTTTGAATAAATTGAACTTTACTGGGGACTTGCGAAAGAACTCGATTGAATCACTTCGTATTTTAATTCCTTCGCCGACTTCCTTAGCGCTCTTGAAAGAATTACAAATTATATTGCTCTATTTTTAATTAATTCTTTAGATTAATGACCGTTCTTAATGAATTTATACACAACATGTGTATCTTTCAAAAATTATATAACCAGTAAAGATTTTTATATGAAAGTTGTCAAATTCCATCATCGTTAAATATCTAACATTCGTGTTTATTCTTGCATGACAATTGCTCTGAATAAAATTCTGAAACCAGTACAAGTGAACTAGAAAAAAAAGGAAACTATGTGCGTTTTTTCGCGTTGTTGATCTCGCGAATTTTCTACGTTGCGCAGATTGCGGGCTGGTCTCTCACAGGACGTGTTCAGCGACGGGTTTACCTTCCAATTGCATATCGGTCGACTCGGACAATCGTATCAGCAGGTTTACTTCAGGTAAGTCACGTCGCTCGGATTGTCGCAGTTGCCGTTGCAAATTTTACAGCGTGGCACCGCCCATTAATCCTTCATCGTGTCTCTAATGTATAGAACACGGAAAGACGCTGAAAAATTTAGTTGTCTCTTCAAAGACGGGAGTGACATTGCGTCAGAAACACGATTGCTAGCATCATAACCAGCTGCGTGGCAATATGCGTATGCGAGTTACAAAGTTGACGGCAAGGACGCCCATTCTGGCGCCTGACCGCTCGCACCTCGTTATGATAACCTGGATCATTTTACGGAGACTTGCACCTCATGGCTGACGGCTTTCTTCCATTGAAATCCCTCCGCGCCGCGGTCGCGTAGGAGTCGCCTCACTTGTTGGCATTTAATGATCCTTAACCGAGAATACCAGTTTCAATATGGGTTTTGCAGGTCTTGCTTTGCAATGTGTTCTACACTTCGCAAAAACTAATATCCATGGTGTGACGTTGCAAGAATACGGTAGTCTACAGCATTTCAGCGGATTGAATTTATTCCGATTCGATCATTGCGATTGTACTTCCGCATACAAAACTTCCGTATACAAAACATTAAAATGTATTCGTTCTCAGAGTAACGAAACAGTTTTCGGGAGGAATCGATGTTAAGAGAGATTTTGTAAGATTTTTTTATACTTTGTGACAGATATGTATTATTAAAAAAGTATAAAATATATTTTATATATAT
>NW_017259319.1:54741-65868 GCF_001594045.1 Atta colombica
TCGAAATTAGTAATTTTTCTTAGGAAAAAATTTTTTTAATTCTGAATTTTCGAACGTTTCAAAAAATGCTTTAACAACTAAATGCGACGTTTTTCTTTAACTATTTTAGCGCTGAACATTCCTTTTTCCAGGGTCTAAAAACTTAAAAAATATTTCTTTTCTATAAACAATTATTACGAACTTAAGTAGAAAATACTTTTGCTTTTTAGCGATAAATTGCGATGAAAATATAAATATATCGTTTCTCTAACTGAAAATATATCTTTATAATGTCTTTATAGTGTGTTGATTTCTTGTTCATTAAAATGTCTCAAAAATGCTATTTTTACACTTTTTGAATTTGATTTTTTATCAAGTTGTACTTTTTTGTCAAACAGGCGAATATATATTATTTTATATACACATTTTATATAAAATATATTTTCTAAGGAAAAATCGAAATTTAGAGAAAAGCATTTTAGGCATTTTATCTTTTTTAATATTTTACATTTATATTTATAAATGAATTATATTTCATGAATTATAGCTGTCAAGACACCTTGTCTTATCTACCGAGTTTTTTATCAACTGTTATTAGTTTTTCATTCTTGTACCGATGAGCTCTTAGAACACCGGAAATTTTCTTAAGTTACGCCCGGTCGCTAGTTGGAGGTGCGATGTGTGCCTTTGACGGCGAGAGATGGTTAAACGGCGCGAATATCCCCAGACGACGATAATCAGCAAAGACAACGTAAGGCTCAACGCTCGTGCCGTCAACGTGCGCCTCCAGCGATGCATTTAATTAACGCTGCACACGCCGCGGCGCGAATGACGGAATCGAATATTTGTGCATAGCAAAACCGCGAGTAGCAAAACTGCGGCGCCAGTCTTCAGGGCCATGTCACTCCGTCGCTCCGCGCTGTTCCCCTCCCCCCCTCCTCCTCCACTCCCCCCTTCCCCCCGATCCCTCATTCATTTATTCTAACCGTTCCCCCGTTGCCAATTGCGTTTGTACACACTGCGCGACGGTGCATCGATCGCTCGGAATTATCGTCCCGCTGATAACGTCGTTTGTCCGCGACGCCAATTCGTGGCTGCGACGAATAACGATAAGAGAATTGATATAATTTGATGATATAATGGACTGGGTGCATTTCCGCGACAGTAGACAACTATTGGAAAGAGAATGAGAGTTTCGGGAGCGTTCCACGAGTATGCAGGACGTTAATTGCGCTTTGATTTCGTTATCCACTTCATCCGGAAATCTGTTGTGAGAGGAGAGATCGAATCTAATAAATTCTCATTTTAATGATTTCGGAAAAACTATGATATACTTTTTTGAGTAAGACTACCATATCCGAATCACAAGAAAAGAATACATCATGCTTTTTGAAAAAAAGATCCAGAGGTGAAAAGAAGGGATATAATTTTTTGTGCCTTAAAAAATGTAGGTATTTAATAAAATAAAACTTGAAGAAAATAATTTTTATTGACAATTCTTATTAATATAATTTTATAAATATAAAATTTTAATCAATGATCAGAAGATTATGTATTCTTAATACTACTCCTGAGGGATCGTGGGAAATCTAATCCCACGTTGAAGAAAAAAACCACTCGCGATGCGCCGCATCTTTTTCGCGCGCATACTATTGTCGCGTCGGCTCCGGTTGATTTGTAGTAATTGGTGGCGTTTAATCGCTTATATACGCGCGGGCGAGTCGTCAGCACGATCCGGTCGAGCCACGCGCGCGTGGAGGTGCAACGATGGACAATTACGCTTCTCTGCCGAATAAAAATTCGAGTCACGTGCGGAGGCCGCGCGCACTCGCGGTTGCGACTTCGACATTGACGATCCCGCACAAATTGCACCTGCCTCCGCGTCTGGAAAGTTGATTGAAAATGACGCGACGATCGGCTTGAGTCTCTAATTGCATCTACTCGATATTTCGCTCAATGAGAGAAATATTTCTGGTATTTGTGATTGTAATTGTATGGTAAAATATTACGATTACTTTATTTTTATAGTCATTACTGTTATAATATCAACAATAATAATAATTATATAGTTTTTATAAAGAACTATGTAAAATTTATATAGAACTATGTAGTAATTCTATATAAAAAAAGAACGTATAGTTGGCTATAAAATTGTAATTGTTTTCGAGGACAACCATGTATTCTGTTTACATAAAATCATAAATATTATTATGTTAATATTACAGAGAGTAATAACTATAAAAATGAAGTTGGTAATTATTATTTTACTGAGCAGTTGTCGCGAGTACTAAAAACTTTTCTCTCAATGCTTGTAGTATTTTTGTAGCGTACTTCTGATTACTTACCTACTTCTTGCCTTAATTGTACGCTGCAGAGAAATCACAACACGTATGTTTTATAATCTTCTGGTTTTTCTGATTTATCACTTTGTCAAAATCCTAAATTGAAATCTCAACAAAATTCAAGCACGAAAATCGACATTAAATCAATCTTGCATGGTTTTTTGTAACGTAATTACTTGCATAGGATATTTTTAGTATTTCTATATTATATATTATATTTCAATTTTTATTATTTTCTTTGACAATTCACACTTAAATAAAGATTGATATAATATTCTATACATTCTTTAGATAAAAATAAATGTAATAAATCTTTTTTAATTTTTGTAAAAACAATTTACATAAATGTACTCTCTAAAACTTTTATTTATATTTTTTTAGACTAAATTGTCACTCCGAAGAGCGAAATCTCATTCTTTATAGATTGAGCCACTCTTTTTCAAGACTGGCGCAATTTTCACTTTATAAAATGAGATTTCAATCGAAAAACTTTAGAGAGTAATAAAGTGTATAAATAGCATTTATATATTTAGCGAATTTATAAGACTATCCTCCGTGCAAGCAATGAAGGGTTAAAGCCGAGGTCTCTCGAGGAAGCTGCAAATTGCGTCCGAAATCCGAGTGCTTCGCATATCTCATTTATTTACTCATCATGTATTTACTCGTGCCGTTGATTTATCGGAGTACAACGGCACGATTCAGCGAGATTTCTCGTTGTTACATGCATCGACGAGCAACATTCGGAATTCGTGACGAATATCGAATAGCCCGGCTGTGGCCTCCGCCTTACATCCGCGCATAAAAATTGACGTGCGTGCCTACGTTCTCGTATAGATCGTGTTTTAATTCCGACTTTTTGTTCTCCCTCTCTCCCTCCTTTCTCTCTCTCTCTCTCTCTCTCTCTCTCTCTCTCTCTCTTCTTTTCGGTCACTCGTCCTCCAAAAGAACAAGAAGAAGATACGGTCATGAAGAAACAAGACGTCGCCGTCGCGGTCGTAAAAATAAATTTCTTTCCTCCTCCTCCTCTTGCCCCTCCTACGCAATGTTCTCTCCACTCGTTCTCTCTCTCTCTCTCTCTCTCTCTCTCTCTCTCTCTCTTGTCATAATGCACGCATCTTTGATTGTACAAGTGGCGTGTGTACGCGCGGATATTCGCGAGAGACAGAGAAAGCGAGAGAGAAAACGGGATCGTGTCTGAAAATATGATCGCGCCGTATATCCTCGCGCGAAAATAAAGTCAAAGGTTCGTCAGCCGTAATAAAACGAAGAGGGAAAAAAAAGAGGAGAGAGAGGAAGAAGCGGAGAGACGGAATGATTGAAGAAAGGAGGCGCGGGCGGCCGTAGACGATAAAACAACGAGGAGCGGCTTGTCTGCTTGAGCGCGAAAATCTGCGGGGTATCGTCAGGAATTCTTCTGCTCCGATAGTATTCCACGATCGCGGTGTTACGCAATTTTGCTTTGTCTTCACTGAATTTCGGTCTCATGGATAAAGAGAAGCGCTGCACTTGCTTCATCCAGCGATCGATCGCATCTCGTACGACGTGCCTCGACTCTAAAACGAGACAGAGAGAGAGAGAGAGAGAGAGAGAGAGAGAGAGAGAGAGAGAGAGAGAATAAATGAAGTACGATATTATATGAAGGAATGTTTGTTAAGTCGTAATTGATCACAATGTTACTTTAGAGGAGCGAAGGTTTTAGCTTTTATAAATTTCTCGTTTGGAAAGAGGCAAATGCCTCAGGCATGGCACAGCAGAGAATTTTGAAACGCGAGACGCATCTCAGGCTTGGCGCAGCGTGCTTAAGGTACGTCTCGCGTTTCAAAATTCTCTCCGGCGTAGTTCGTGCCGGACGCGTGCAAAGAATTCACGGAATCGCCACGAATGTTTGTCGCAATTTGCAGTGTTCGGCCTCGCGCTGTGCTCGCAATTCGACACCGGCTGCCGTGCGGCGCCGATTCTGGTGGAGCGATGTACTCGCACCCTCGAGGAGCTGGCGTTCGCTGACACGACGCTGGACCTCTACAAAGTTTACCACAGCAGCCCTAATGAGCAGACCCCCGAACTGCGACAGAAGCTGAACGAAGGTAAGACGGGCGCGCCGTGGCCGGCCAGCAGGTCGGATCGCGCGATCACGCGTGCTATAAATAGCCGGCAGTCGTGCCACGATGTTCGGCTCACGGGTTGCAAAAATGTCGAGGCGCGCCACCAGATGCATGCTGCATTGTGGAGGACCCCCTCCATTCTGAGGGAGGGCGCCAGAAAAGCACGCTTATATTTTGCGCGACAGATCGAGATTTCAGGGACAACGAATGAGCGAACTCCTTTCGTGCTTTGAGAAACAAAGATCCGGCTGCATTTAGCGATAAGCCCTAACATTTATACATATATAGCCTCGAAATTTCTTTCAATCTTTTATTTCTCGCGACGTTGCACAGCGTATAAATTAGTTGTTTTCGGAATAATGTTAAAAAAACTTCCACATTTCATGAGAAAGACAGAGACTGCTACTGTCTGTATTATATCGTCTGTATTATATTGTGCAGATTTAACTGCTGCAACATGTCAATTGTCTGCCTAACATCAGAAAATTGCGTTCAACGAACTGAGAGTTTATCGGCTAAATATATATTTACTTACGATTATCATTTTAATTCATTAAATATATTTCTTTCACAATTCTTCCAAAAAGATCAAACTGTAAAATTTAATAGAAGGAAAAAAATTGGAATGCATAAATAGATAGTAATTTAAGTAGATTGTAGATAATATTTGAGATGAACGAAGCTTCTAACTAGAGATGTTCTTTTCGAAATTTCTTGTGCACAGTAATTGATTATTAATATATTATTGACTAATCAGATAGTATTGGCAAAGAAAATATATACTTAATATGGTCAAGTTTCTTTTTTGTTATTTTCGTTTTACAACTCTTAAAAAATCTTTTCAAATCATTTTTTTATTATAATGATTTTGTTGATATTTTTAAAATTCATCTTTTTTTTAGTTATGTTGATTTGATATTTTTTTATGAAGTTGAATTAATTTATTTAGTGAAGTTGAGTTTATTATACGTTTGATAATTAATAGAGTAATGTTTACTTAACTCATTCATGGTAATAACTAAAAAGAGTACATTTTTTTGAGTTGTATCAGTTGAATAAATGCGACATAATCATATCAATGTAATTAATTATATTGATGTAATTATTATATCTTTTAAGCAGTTATTGATATGATTAGTATTTATTTTTTGTGATGAACTGAACATAGAGCAACATAACATAATCTTTTCAGATGTCTGTAACGCGGATTTAAGTCCGTACACTCCCCAATGTATCGCCAGTGTTTTGAAAAAGTTTTTACGTGAATTGCCAGACCCAGTAATCCCGGTGCAATGGTATGATAGGTTTCTGGATGCGTCGAGTAAGTATATATTTCTTAATCAAATATTTTTTTTTATAACCGATTTAAATTATCAAATGTTTTGTCAATGGTTATAATTCATCGCTCGATTCTGAAAGTTGTACGAATTTGTTTTTGTCTCACAGATATGAGAAGCGACGAGCAATGCGCGACGCGTCTCAATCAATTAGTAGCGGAGCTACCGGAGCATCATCGTAGCACATTGTGCCATTTGATGGCACATTTCTGTCGCATCTGCCAGTTGCAGCACGGAAGGGGCTACACGGAACCACCGACCATCCTCGTACAAGTTCTCTGCCATATATTTCTCAGGCCGCCCTGGGAGCGAATCATGTGAGTGCCACGTGGATTTTTTTAGTCATAGGGAAAGAGTTGAGAGTAGAGCGTGGTTCACACGATCCCTTTTTTACTGGCAACGTAGTGGCTGTAAAAAAAAACATCAGTATTTTCGAGGACGCTAGTAATAGATTGCTTTTCATCTCGTCGACTAGCGGGCTAATTAAATTAAAAGAATGTGACTTTCTAGTTTACTAGCATTGGGTTTAGTATTTAATTTTCTCTCGCAAAAAGCACCTTGCAGATTTCAGAATAAAATTACATAATGATATAATACTGTCATATTTGCGATAAAAAAATTAACTGGTTTTACGACTATATTACTACTAATAGATAAGATTACTTGTCTGATAGAACACTCGTAATATGTCTTTGATTACGAAGAATTTAGCACTTTGCACTGCGCAATTTTACAGCCAAGTTGTTCACAACACGGAGGCACATATACGCATAATGGAATTGCTACTATTACACGGCGATTGGAGCGAGAGACTACCAGAGTTTGCCAGTCCCCCGCAATTGCCGCCACGTAAAGTTTCAAGACCACAGTTTCCGATTTTGGATCCGTTCCCGGTTCTTGAAGACGAAGTTGTAGACAAAACGGCACCTGGTGCGGATACTGGCAAGGACCAACAGCCGCATAGGTGATCTTCAAATTCGATTCTGATTTCAATCCAAATCTTAATCTAAGTTAGAAGTTTCTAGTTCTAATTCCACATTAAACTTGAACTTAATCTTTCTATCAATTTAATTTTAATCTTACACTTAATTTTAGTTTTTTTTTTTCTATAGTTAACTTTTAAGATTTATGGTAATTATTTGTAATTATAAATGGTACAAATGATTAATTGTAAATATCGCCGAAAAAATTCTAGGCCGCGCACGCTACAGGAAGCTGAATGGTATTGGGGTGAAATCACAAGGGACGATGTAAACGAGATGATGATTGATTCGCCGGATGGCACCTTTTTAGTACGCAATGCGTCTTCCAAGGGTGGCGAGTACACTCTAACGCTGCGTAAAGGTGGGACCAACAAACTCATCAAGATCAGTCACCGAAATGGAAAATATGGATTTTCGGATCCCTACAACTTCCATTCGGTCATCGAGCTGGTCGACTACTATAGGAACTGCTCGCTCGCACAGTATAATTCAGTGCTGGATATTAAGTTGCTTTACCCGGTGTCGCGATTTCAACAGGTACCTTCCTATAATTTTCTGGTTCACGAAATAATTGTATTATATTCATCCTTGAACTTTCTATCTTGTGTTTGTCTGAAAAATAGGATGACGAGATCGCAAATACCACCGACATGGCAAAAGTCAGACAGAAATATTTCGAGTTAGATAAAGATATAAATGATACAATCCGGCAGTATCAACATTGTTCAGATTTGTACAGCAAAACGGCCTACGAAGTTCAGTTGAAGCGTAATGCATTGGAAGCCTTCACAGAGGCCATCAAGATGTTTGAGGAACAGATAAAGTTGCAAGAAAGGTGCAAGATAGAAGCCCAACCTCATGAAATTTCTACGTAAGTAGTCTGTTGTTAATAATGCTCTCTAAAGATATTTACATTTCCAAATTTTTATGAAATCTTAGAAGTGAAATTTTCTATAGTGTTCTATTATGATTGCATTGATGATAATATTTCCGAGATCTTATATAGCAAATAATATAAAGTAGGGATTATTAATTATAATTAATTAATCTTGTTATTATATTTTTTTAATAACAGTTTAACAGACAATTCAGAATTGTTGAAGCGAAGACTAAAGGCCTTAGAAGATAGCAAAGAACAATTGGATGAAAGTCTGAAACAACAGATCGCCTACTATAGAACCCTTGAGAGAGAAATGTACAAGCTGAAGTCAGAGATTGGAGTACTTGTGCGACAAAAGGATCGCCATTCTCAGTACGTATTCTTTTATAATATTCAGTCTGCTATCAAAAATTTCCTTTTATTTTTACATTGAAAAACTGAACCAATTCATTCGAACATTGCAGATGGTTAAAGAAGAATGAGATAAAGCAGAATAAAGAGGAAGTAGACTTTGCAGTTCATTCCGATGAGAAAACGTGGCTGTTTTTGAAGGGTTCTCGTTCTGATGCTGATCTTATTCTAAAGGGCCGGCCCGATGGTACCTTTCTTGTTCGTCGATCGAGAACTGGCCAGTACGCACTTTCTATAGTGTAAGTATCACCTATATTTTTATACAAGTATGACGTATAGTTTAAATCAAGAATAAATGAAAGTAGATAATTATAAATAACGCGCGAGATTATAATATAGCTAATAGTAGGAGTAACCTAATGGTATGAATCATTTAAAACGAAAATTAATTAAGGCTTTTAAGGCTTCCCTCGAGAATTTGAATAATCCAGCTTTAAAGATCGTATTTCATTAACCGGAATGGCGGTTTGTGCCATGTGTTATTCGAGAATCGTGATGTTACAGGTGCAACGATACGGTACAGCATTGCATAATATACGCCACCGAGCGCGGTTACGGCTTTGCCGAGCCGTACAACATTCACGAGACCCTGAAACACCTAGTGCTGCACTATGCTCAGAATTCTTTGGAGGAACATAACGAGTGCCTGACCACCACTCTGGCCTATCCCGCGTTTGCGCCGCCCGCAGCGCTAACGCAACTACAGGCCCAGCAGAAGCAGTTGCAGATCCATATTCAGAATCAATCATCGTTCGCGCGACCGCCCCATGAGAATCAGGTTGTCATGCCGCATACATAATATTGGCCTGTCGAGCGTCGCGATCCGGATCCGCTCGAGTCTGAGTACGTTCACGCACGCGCGCACACCCACACGTGAGTTCTGCTGCTGCAAGCATCATTCGCCGACGCGATTGGCAGATCGACTGTATCACGTGAGCCTTCCTTGACGAATTCGAACATACGTTTCGTTGCGAGAAAACGCTCCTCCGTTCGGAACGTTTCCTAAAATTGCGTACAATAATTATGCGTATGTTTCAGTGAGAGGAAATAATCTCACGCGAAATATCGTGAAAGCACGCAATGTAATATCGGTTGCTTAATCATCATCGAATGGTAGGTAAGTCGTAAGATCTCCGAAAATACGGAACACTTTGACGAAGTGTATAATAGCCGTAACGATAATAATCGTAAGAGATACTAGCGATAGAATTAGATATATACGCGTTATCGCGATACAATAATGATCGCTTCGAAGCAGAAGTTCCCAAACGGTACATCGCGCATCCTGATAAAACGTGATTTATATCCAGAAGAATATAGAAGCAAGAAACAGATGGAGTAAAATCTTGATAAATAATTTTTTAAAAATTAAACTAATTTTTTATATTATCGATTGTTATAAATATTAAAATAAATGTTTAATTATTTTTTTATCGGTATATAAAGGTGATGTTTTGAAAACGTAAAGTTCTTAAATTTTCTTCTGAATTATTTGAATCTTTTTGTTTCGTAAATGTAACAAGAATGAATAAGCGTGAGAAATGATTTGAAAATTGACTTATATTTTCTACATGTATGACTAATAATGATTGGACATTTCGTATCCACGCTTTCGTCAACATTATTACGAGAATGAGATAGAAAGAAAATATCAGATTCGAAGAATTGTTAGAATGTTTGGGAACCTCTCGACTAACAGGACCAACATTACCAACGACGGATGTCACCAGCTCTCCCTCAGGGTTTACACGACGCGGAGAGTCAAAGATCTGCGTCGACATTACGACAGGATGGTGACAGTACGTTTCTGTCGCTACCGAAATTTTGTTTTTCAAAACAGAAAGCGTTTTTTATGACGCTTGTAATTGCGCAGAATTGATCCGCTCGGAAACATCGGCATTATAAAAACATGTCGTCGGATAGAGCTACCGGGATAGAGAGGTCCGCTTCGTTCGCATAGATTCCATTGTTCAGGTAATCAGGGTAGTCTCTTATAATCGTCTAACGTCTAATCCTTAATAGCCTGAATCCCCGGATTCTGATTAGCTCGTATCGAGCGGTCATTTGAAACTAACTTTAAGTTAGTAATTCGTTATTATTTAGCTACGTTGGATGTACCTATGTAGTTTAAATCGTGCTATTTTTAGAAAAGACAGTTAAAAAATTATAAAAATAATTTATGAAAATATTTTTTGAATTGTTATGATGATTATAGCTGAGTAAGTCATAGTCATTGATTGAATGTTTATGCTACGAGCAAAACTTATTACGTTAATATATCTTACGAAGTGCTCACAAATGACACTCGACATAATTTTTCATGTAATAAGTTAATTTGGATCACGTGCTATTCATTATTTTGTAATGTAACATATTTTGTTTCTTGCTATAAAGCTTGTATTTAAATTTGGAAATTAATATTAATTTGTATCAATATCAATTAATAGGAATTGATAATAATGTCAGTTATACGAATCAAGCTTTGCATAATTTTATCGCGACCATATTGTATTGTACTATCATTTTAGGCTTTTAAGGGTTATACGTGGTCGTTCAGAAGTCGAAAGGTGATCGCTTTCTCGTCGAAATTTCTGATTGCTTGCAAAATGCCGTTCACGACTTCAATGAAGGACGCGTGCTGCGATTCATAAAATAAAGCGTCTTCATTTTTTTTGCGATATTGCTGAATTATGATAGTGATATTAGAATGTAGTCGAACAAAATTCACATAAAATCACAAGGCGTCTTTATACCATTTTATAGTAATCGAAAAACTGGCCGCGAAAATCCAGTGAATCCACTTTTTCCGAGAAATTTAAATTGTTTTTTGGAACATTATCAAATATCATATTGTAGCATGTCTGACTGTATTTCAAGTTTTCCTCAAGTCATTAAAAAGTGGACCTGCTCGCTTCTCGTGGCTAAATCTTCGAGTTTAATCGCGAAGATGGGCCGGATATCTCCGTTGTCCTTTCTTGATCGCGTTCCGCAGTGGATCGTGATGAAATTTCCTCTGTAAGAAAGAGAGAGAGAGAGCTTTTTTTTATACACATTACATTTCGGACGTTAGCCAAGCAGATTTGTGAGAAAATA
>NW_017259319.1:65968-68448 GCF_001594045.1 Atta colombica
GAAAAGTTATCCCATTTGTCATTTCCGATCGCTTTTGTCCCTAATCTCCCATTCTTGTCTTTCGTTTCTTCTTTTTCTATACTTCTTCCGTGAAATTTCTTTTTCGCCAAAACTGCAATATACGACCAACGCGTCGAGTCGATCTTTCTCGCTATCGATCTTAGTCCTGAACAGTCTTATAGATAGTAGCGATGAGAGGAAAGATCAGGATGCAACAGAAATTGAAAATGTTGAATGAAAAACAAGAAATAAAATTGTCATCGATATAAAAAACAAGTACAAAAGAAAAATCACAATCGAACGCTAGTCATTAATCTGAAATAATATTTTTGTAATACTAATCAGACAGAGGACGCGTCTATTTATATTCTTTATTGTTCTTTTATATATTAATAGAATATTTATCTATTATATTTTCTTATTATTCTCTTATATTTTCTTCCTCTTTCGCAATCGTTTCTTTGTTGCGTCCTGACCTGAACCACTGAAATGAAATTAGAAAACGCACGGAGGCGTGCCTGAGAAATCTCACATTTACAGAGCGGTCGGTAAATGGCGAGAGTGTATCGGGAACGCTTCACGTTCAATGAAACCGGTGATTCCTCAAGTTTCTCTCACGTCATCATAAATGAAACACAAATCGATAAATTCGATCTGAACAAGTAAATTGAACAAGTATTGAAATCAATAAGAATCAAGCTAATATGATTCATCTTTCAATCTATTCACTGTATCTATAAGTAGGAATCGTTTAGATTAAAAGTGGCGTAGTTGGGTTTGGAAAAATCTTGTCAAAATATTTTATTGAACATGTGCGAATAAGAGATCAATTTTTATCATGCGTTTAATACTGAATGCGGTCGTTCGATTATTCATTATTCATGTCGAAAATCGAACAACCATGTTCGGCGCTAGGTGCATTGTTAAAAAAGAATACGAATGCAAAGTATTCTATCGAAATGTGATTTGCACCAATTTTAGATTATGTAAGATGTATGTGTAAGAGTATGTGAACGTGATGTTTCTCATCTTTACGTTTTTATTTCTTCCGCGGTTATGTAATCTCCTATCGCGCGATAGGAGGCGAACGAACGAGGAAGATCGGCGAGATCGTCTTTTTTCATTCTGAAGAAAAGCACAGAGCGACGATAGAAAAAAACGTCGCGCAAGAGAGAAACGTAGTCGGTGAACAAAAGGCTCTCGTTTGCTCATTTCGAACGTTTCGGATTACGTAGATTTAGGTAGTTTAAGATTTTTTATACAAACGAAAGAAGAGGTGATGAAGAGGAGCGGGAGAGGCATGTGGCCTGGCTCGCTACCACGTGATTGTCCAATTTGTACGTCTGTCGTTCGCTTCGTTCTCCTCCGGTCTTTTGGATGTCCTCGCTTTTCTTGTCGTGCCATTCTCCTTTTCGAAGTCTTGTTCGTTTTTTATTATTTTATATCGTTTCGTATTTTAAACTCTCCGAAGAGTAGAATGACGACGATGTTTACCTGGTATATTTCGAGGAACGGATTCACGATCATATTAAATTTTTGGGAGTTTGAATGTCGTGATCGACAATTAATTTTTGCCGTGAAGCAAATGCTTTGCGTCACTCATCGAGTCTTTCGCGTGATAGACAGCAGTGAGACAGAACCTACCGAGTTCTATTATTTAGAACGAGGTAAATTCTTCGTGATTTTTCTCGTGGAAGTTAATCTTCCGGCGTAAGAGAAAGTACGGAGGAAACGAATCGATGACGTCGGACGACTCTTTTATAATGTTAAAGACAGTTATACAAATATTATGACCGATGAGTACGACTCGCGATAGAATCTCTTGGTGAGGCAATCAATATTACATTTGTTATATTAGGTTAATAAATTATAATTAATTACAATTGTTAAATAACAACAAGATGTAATATATATTGTGTATAGTTTTACATTTTTTTATGAAAAATGAATTCAAAGACAAAAATCCTTCGATTTTCTAAATTTTACGCAGGCAAAAACTACGTAAAATTTGATATTTTATATCCGTACGCGAATGTACTCAATGTAATGTCTTTACGGAAATAAGTGTTTTACAAATCAGAAAGTCTTATATAATTATCAAATATGATTAGCATTAGAATTATGAAGAATGTTCATTATGATGGTAAGATAATTTTTTTATCTTTTTGTTGCTTTAAGAGCTTTAATTTGAATTTGAATATCTCTGTTTAATGTGTGTTTTGTTACTCTTTTCTTAATTTATAATAATATTTAGCGAGTATAAAGCAAATTCCGTTATGCGGGAAAAAATGCAAATTGATAAAAAAGAAAATATATTATTCAATTGTATTTATCTCGAAATCTATCACGAGTCGCACTCATTGTTTTCCCAATGGGAAAGGATTATATTTATACAGGTGCGCGCGCGCGCTCAGCATACATACATACATACATACATACATACACACATACATACATACATACATACATACATACATACA